>NC_133324.1:154366616-154614116 GCF_042186555.1 Aquarana catesbeiana | reverse complement strand
TTTATAATTTTTATTGTTTCTTATTTCCTCTCTAAGTTATCCTACTATGGATCTGGCTATCTATCTCTTTGTTTCAAATCCGCGCAGGTCAGGCCGAATAGTCGCTGCACCCAGACAACTGGTAAGCGCATACTCTTGTTTCAATTGCCATGGCTCCTTTAAATATTTTATCTCTGAATGTCCAGGGTCTTAATGTTCCTCAGAAACGAGTAAAAGCCTTTCGGTCATTTCAGTCTAAAAAGGCACACATTGTATGTCTACAAGAGACTCACTTTACCCCGACTTCAACCCCTACATTTTTTTAGTACTTCTTATCCCCAAGTTTACACCGCCTCGGCGCTCACTAAAAAACGTGGAACTCTCATTGCGTTTCATCGCTCTACCCCATTTACCTTACATTCAGAAATTAAAGACCCTGAGGGTCGCTACCTAATTCTAATGGGATACATTATGGACACAGCTGTAACGGTGGTCTCATACTATGCACCAAATTATCGTCCTGTACCCTTTCTATCGCACCTATTTAATATCATTAACACCCACAAAATGGGATCAATTTTTATATGTGGGGACTCCAACCAGGTCCTCCTTCCTCCTTATACCCCACCACAAACACAAGATGCTAGGTCTTTATCTCAAATTCTTTCTAGGCACAATTTGATTGACTCTTGGAGAGAATCTAATCCAGCTAAAAGAAATTATACATGTTTTTCTTTTTTTTTTTTTTTTTCCTTGTCAAAAGAAGTTTATTGAGTATACAATGTTATAAAGATACATAAAGTAAGTTTACAAGGATCTATAAAGTAAGCTCATTGTTTTACAGTAGGGTTTATATAGGTAAATATCATGAAATTTCAAATATTAAACATTGGGTTCACGTAAACCTAAATTAAAGATATATATCATTTCCTTAGTTACTTTTGTAGGTATTTAAATGATTTATACCTACTATACATATTGTTTACAAGTAGAGTGTATATAGGTCAAATAAATTCTGATAATGAGCTTTAATCGTAAGGTGGAGAAAATGAAAGAGAAAGAAGAAAAAGGGTTGAAAGGTAGAGGTATGGTCCACAAGGTTGTCCAGCTCGTCAGTTTATTATTCTTTTTAGTTCTCTTTGAAGCCTTAGAATGGGTGTCTCTGTAAGTCATTTAATCTGTTACCATGGCAACAGGACAGAGTCATTGAAGTTTGACAGGAACTGTTGTTTTATCCAAGGATGCCAAAGTTTTTAAAATTTTGGAATTTGATTTTGATCAATGGCTACCATCTTAGCATGGGACATTGTATTATTCATTCTGTGAATTGTTTCTGCTAGTACCAATGTAGGAGATTTCCATGCCTTGGCCACTGTTTGTTTTGCAGCCGTTATTAGTTGGATCATAAGTTTGAATTGAGAGAGTGTTAACCATTCCGGTTTTAGATTAAGTAAAGTTAAATATGGATCTGGTTGTATTATTTTTTTAAATATTTTAGATGCAATCACGAAGACTTCCTTCCAGAAGGTTTGGATTACTGGGCACGTCCACCATATGTGTAAATATGTGCCTATTTCTGGGCATCCTCGAAAACAAAGAGCTGAGGTATTAGGTGAATATTTTGCCACTCTAGCGGGTACAAGGTACCAGCGAGTTAGGACTTTATAATTTGTCTCCAGTGCTAAGATGTTGGGTGAAGATGACTTAGATGTGAGCCATATGTTAGACCAGTCCGTGTCTTCTAAAGTTCATCCCAGGTCTTCCTCCCACCTCTGAACGTAAGAGGGTCTATTAAGATTTGCTACTCCATATAATTGATTATAAAGTGATGAAATTGTACCTTTAGCAAATGGATCTTTTGTACAGATTGATTCAAAAATGGATAATTGGGATAATGGTGTATCCCCCTTTAGGAATGGTGTATAGAAATTTTTGATCTGGAGATATCTAAACATCTCAGAGTTTGGTAGATCATATTTTTCTCTAAGCGATGGGAATGAAAGGAATGATTTAGATGCTATGAAGTCATTTAGTGTCTGAATGCCTGATGTTGTCCAAGCTTTAAAAGAATTTGGGTAGATCCATGCCGGATAAAAGGCCGGATTTCTGATAAAAGAAAGGAGAGGATTGTGTGGAGATTTTAACTGATATTTGGTTTTTAGTTTATCCCAGAGAGATAAGAAGTGTTTAGTTATGGGATTATGAATTTTAAAGCGGTCTTTAGGATCAAGCCATAATAAATTTGATATTAATAGAGGGTCATTTTCTGAAGCCTCTATAAATACCCATAATGGGATTTCCTGTTTTGCATGGTATTTGGACAGACTGGCCAAATGTGCTGCTCTGTAGTAGTTAGTAAAATTAGGGTATCCCAGGCCTCCTTTATTTTTGGGAAGATGTAGTGTGTGTATAGGTATACGTGGTTTAGAAGAGCCCCATATAAATGAAGTTGCTCTTTTTTGTACTATTCTCAAAAAATAGGAAGGAATTGGAATAGGGAGGACTCTGAATAGATAAAGCAATTTGGGTAGAATAGTCATTTTGATTGCATTAATCTTCCCTATCCAGGATAAAGGAAGTTGCGACCATTGTTTTATTAGATTTGTGATCTGTCTTAATACAGGAGGATAATTGGTTGAGAATAAGTCAGAATGAGATGCTGTTAAATGAATTCCAAGATATGGGATTGATTTTTCTGCCCATGTGAATGGGAGTGCAGCCCTAGCCGGGATCAATTCCATGTTTGTGAGTGAAATATTAAGCACTAGGCATTTCTTAGGATTAATCATAAGGCCGGATAGGGCTGCAAATCCATCAAGAGCTGGTGTTAAGTTAGGACCAGAGACCTGTGGTGATGATAGAAAAAGTAATATATCGTCTGCAAATATACATAATTTGTGTGTAATACCTCTTACTTCAATGCCAGTTATAGTTTGGTTTGTTCTGATGTATTGGGCCATGGGTTCGACTATAAGGGCAAATAATAAGGGAGATAATGGGCAACCCTGTCGGGTACCTCTTTCGATATTAAAGGCTTCAGATTTGTATCCAGCATATTTTATATAGGCTTTGGGTTTATTATATAATGCTTTGATCCATGTTAAAAAGTGGGGTCCAAAACCCCATTTTTGTAATGAATATTGCATATATTGCCAGGATACTGTGTCAAATGCCCTCTTAATATCGAGAGATAGAAAACATAAAGGGATTTTCCGTTTTTTAGCAATATGTGCCAATAACACTGCCCTGCGTATATTATCGCCTGCCTGTCTATTTGGCATGAAGCCTACTTGATCTCTATGTATTAATTTCCCTATAATGCTATTGAGGCGTTTTGCTATTATTTTTGCTAATAATTTGATATCGAGGTTTAACAGAGAGGCCGATAATTCACACAGGAAGTATCATCAGAAAGGGGTTTTGGGATCATACAAACAATTGCCATTAGTGTTTCTTGCCGAAAAGAATGGCCATCTAGAAGTTTGTTAAAAGTTTCAGTGAGAATGGGAGAGAGTATTTCTGAGAATGTTTTATAGTATAAAGCCGAGTAGCCGTCTGGGCCTGGTCTTTTGTTAAGTTTTAGGTCTTTTATGGCGTTAGCAACTTCATCTATAGTTATAGGCTCATCCAAACTGCTTTTTTGATTCTGAGATAACTCAGGTAAGGTTATTTTTGAGAAGAAGGATTCAGCCTCTGTAGGATTAAATTCATTGTTTGTCTTGTATAAAGTTGCGAGATGTGAGTGAAATTTATGGACTATTTTAACTGGATTACAAGTGTAAACATTTTTTGATAATTTCAAACGTATTGGTTTGAAAGATTTGTTAGTTGAATTTAATGCCCGAGCCAAATATGTACCTGGTTTGTTTGTATTCATGTAGAAATTGTGTTTGGAGCGTTTGAGGGATTTATCAACTGACTCAGTGAGAAATAGATCGTATTCCAATCTAGATTTTTCCAGATGAGATTTTGTACTCTGAGATGGATTATCTTGAAATGATATGTAGGCTGCATTAAAATTGAGTTCTAGTTTTTTTGCTAGATTTTTGCGTTCCCGTTTAAATAGTGCCATTTGTCTTTGTATTGTACCACGCAAGACAGGCTTATGAGCTTCCCACAGTGTTATTGGGGAGATGTCTGTTGTATTATTAATTGATATGTATTCCTTTAAAGCTTGTTCAATGGCCATCTGATGTAGTGGGTGTTTGAGCATTATGTCCAGTAAGTACCACGTTGGGTCATGCGCTTTTGGTATGGCTGAGGCTATAGTAGTGTATACTGCATTATGGTCAGACCACGGAATCGGAATTATATCTGATGCAATAATTTCTGGTATCATTCCTATTGTTAGAAAAATATGATCTATTCTGGTGAAGGTTTGATGAGGGTGCGAGAAATAAGTGAATTTCTTTTTCATTGGGTTACTTTCTCTCCACGAATCTACCAGATTGTATTTGGAAAGAAGTTGAGAAAAAGGTAATCTAGAGGTTATTTTGGATGGTGTAAAAGGTGATTTATCTAGAAATGGGAGGAGGACCTGGTTCGAATCCCCACACATTATCACTGTTCCTATTTTGTGTGTATTAATCACTTGTAATATATGTGAGAGGAATGGTGTAGGTTGTTTGTTAGGAGCGTAGTAGGAAATCACCGTGATTGCTGTATCCATTATATAACCCATGAGTATCAGGTATCTACCTTCTGGGTCTTTAATTTCTGATGATAAGGTGAATGGTGTGGATCGGTGAAATGCAATTAGAGTTCCCCTTTGCTTGGTACAGGCAGAAGCCGTGTAAATTTGTTGATAAAAAGGAGAAATATATTTTGGAGTAGAATCTTTGGTGAAGTGTGTTTCTTGGAGGCATACTATGTGAGCCTTCTTGTTATGGAAAGTACGGAAGGCTTTGGTCCTTTTTTGAGGGACATTTATTCCCTGAACATTCAGGGAAAGTATATTCAGTGGTGCCATGGCAATAGATCAAATAGTTTTGACTTACTTTTTGTTATGCAGAGCTGACTGCGCAGATCAACCTGTGTGGACTGAAGAGATGAATAGATAGAAAAGAAACCAGGGAATTCTGGAGTAAAGAGTAAACAAAAAACATATGAGATTAGATGATACATTGTATAAATTATTTTTTGCAAGTAATCACAATTTACCCGTGAAAGAGAATAAATATCTCTCTCAGGGGAATAAGTGCCTTCGTCACACTCCCACATAATATGGTTGGGAGAATGAGGAGGGCTAATGGGGGTACACGGATCTTCCGCTTACAGGAGAGAAGTGCTATGTCAAAAGACATCAAAATGATGTTTCATTAATTGGAGTGCAGAATATAGTTTTTGTTGAAATTATTTATTCCAGGGTGGTTGTATATGGTTAGTCTTGCCCTAGGCTAAATAATTCAGTTAGAAAGGTACTGTTAATAACTTTGGTATTGATAAAGATAGTTTGAATTATTTGGGGATTTTAACCCTTTTAGAGTAAACAATTACATATTTTATTCATATGCAACTGTTTAGATATGTTAACTCATAAAATTGAGGTTGTATTGCTTCAGATTAGAATAAACAAAAACATAATTCTAGGAACTAGTTAGGTAATAATATATTTGTTTTAAGAAAAGAAAGAAAAAGCTTCCATTACTTCTGGATTAGTGAACATATTTGTCCTAAAAAGTATTAAATCTATTGTTATTACCTGATAATATATAACTGAACAAGAATTTCCTTATTTCACTTATATATTCTAAGGCTATATGAATCAGAAGTAATAAGAAATATAACTGGAGTGTAACATGATCCCACACAGTGTGTGACTATCAGAATGCAGTTACATTCAGTTATAAATACAGGTTTTTTTATAGAGAACCATCTCTTAGTATAATAAATGAAGAGATATCAGGAATTAGGATGTCAGTCCATTGAATCTTCTTGGTCCATGGATGATGTGGCATAACGGCCTCTTTTGTGAGAATGATGATTCCCATTTTGTTCTGGAATTTTCTGGGTGCTGCCTGAAGGTGAAGATGATGCCATTCTTCTGCGTGTGGGAGTGTTGCTGCTTGTGGGTTCTGTCAGATTTAATTTTAAAAGGGTTTGTTGTAATTCATCTGCTGATCTGCTTCTGTAAATTATACCTTGGTGGTTAAATCTGACTGAAAAGGGGAAGCCCCATTGATACATAATGTTGTGGCGTTGCAGTTCCATTAGTTGGGGTTTCATGGATCGTCTTTTAGTAATAGTAAGTTGGGATAGGTCAGCAAAAATTTGATAATTGTGTCCTTGAAAATTAAGTTCCTTTTTTTCTCTTGCAGCAATTAGTATTTGTTCTTTCGTTCTGTAATAATGAAATTTTGTGATTATATCACGTGGGGGTCCATCTTTCTTTTTGGCTGTGAGGGCTCTGTGTACTCTGTCCAGTTCTAAACGTTCAATAGGGATATCTGGCTTTAGTTCTTGTAATAGAGCATTAATAGTAGATTGCAGGTCTGTCACAGTTTCAGGTATTCCCCTTATGCGCAAGTTTGAACGTCTGGCTCTATTTTCGTAATCTTCGAGCTTAGTTTGAAGTATTCAATTCTCTTTTTTTAATTGTTCCAATTCTGTTATATTTTCTTGGGTTGTAATTTCAATTTCATCCATTTTTATTTCTAAGGCTGCGGTGCGGTTTCCCAGCTCTCTTATTTCTTTGGTTAGGCTTTTTGTTATTTGGTCTGAGGTTTGTTTTAAAGCCTTATGAAGCATCTTTTCAAATTGTAATAATATTACTGGGGATGTTGAGGAGGCTTGTGGAGAAGTTTGTGAGAGGATTTGTTCTGTATCTGACTCAAATGGAGAGTCTTGCTGTGACATTTTCTGTCTGTGAGAGCGCCCTGATGCTGTATCTTGTGAGGTGACTGGAGCTGCTTCAGCTGCAGTGAGTGCCTGTGAGCTCTTTGTGAGGTGATTTTTATTTCTGCCACGGTTTCCTCCCAGTACCATATTTCCTGCCCAAACTTTCACAGTTTGTTCCCAGGGGCAAAAAGGTTCAAATGGATACCTTTTGAGCCTGCAGGCTCCGCTTTGTCCTTCTCTTCTCTCCTCAGCGGTGTGGAGCTCTAACAATGCATGTCTGCTCCACTAGGCTCCGCCTCCAGTACGTCGCTTCCCACTTCTGGATTTAGGATTATACACAGCGGGAGTCTGTCAGCAAGTCCCGGCTAATGATTCATCATACATATTTTTCTAATCCACATCAAACTTTTAGTCGCATAGACCATATCTTTGTAACAATAGGGATGGTTCCTGAAGTAATTTTATCTAAAATTATCCCTATACCCTGGTCAGATCACAATGCAGTTTATACCTCGGTGGCTTCTACTATACCCAAGGGGCATGACCCTTCATTGTATCTTCCAGATGTGCTACTTAAACACCCCTCCCACTGTTTAACAATCCAACAGGCTCTAAATGACTACGTAGAACATAACAAAAGTGACGAAATCTCCTCACTCACAATTTGGGAGGCACACAAACCAGTTCTGAGAGGAATACTTCAGCAACAAGCAGGTATACTCAAACGGGATCGTGTAAAATTGGCTAGACAATTAGAAACAGAATTTAATGCATCATTCGTAGCTTTTCAAAACAATCCTAACCAGAAAGGGAAAATTCGCTTAGAGAAAGCCCGCCTAGAATATAATCTTTTCTTAACTGAATCTGCTGCCAAATCCCTCAGGAAAACTAAGCATATGTTTTATAAGAATTCCAATAAACCAAGTACTCTCATGGCAAGGGCATTAAAGTCTATCAACAAATCTTATAAACCTATTAGACTCAAAATAGCAGATAACGTATACACCAGTAATTCTCTTAAAATCGTACAGAAATTTAGCTCTCATTTGAAAACTCTATACACAGAGACAAATAAAACTAACATTGAGGAAGCTGATGCCTTTTTTTCACGTATCAACCTACCCAAAATGACGGAATCCCAAAAATTGTCAATAGAAAAACCCATAACTAGCGATGAAGTAGCAGAGGCTATTAAAACATTAAAAATAAATAAAAGGCCGGGACCAGACGGATTCACAGCCCTTTATTATCGAACTTTTACAGACATTATCTCACCCATGCTTGTTGAAGCGTTTAATGACATATTAAATAATAAATCCTTTAGACAAGAATCATTATTGGCAATCATCTGCATGATTCCTAAACCTCACTCAGATGTACAAATTATCGCCCCATATCCATGTTGAACATGGACATTAAAGTGTTGGCAAAAATTTTAGCAGCCTGCCTTAATATGATCATTGGTACCCTCGTACATCGTGACCAAGTAGGGTTCATGCCCTCCCGACAGGCAGGTGACAATGTACGAAGAGCAACCCTCTTGGCACACATAGCTAAAAAACGTCACATACCTGTTTGCTTTCTCTCACTTGACATAAAAAAGGCTTTCGATTCTATTGCATGGCCTTACTTGAATTATACCTTGCAAAAATGGGGATTCGGTCCAAATTTTATAAATTGGATTACGGCTCTATATAACAAACCTAAAGCGTATGTCAAATACGCAGGTTATAAATCTGACTTCTTCAACATTGAGAGAGGCACAAGACAAGGATGTCCCCTATCCCCATTGATATTCGCCCTCCTAATAGAACCACTCGCACTAGTAATTAGATCTGACCCCACTATAACAGGGATAGAAATGGGAGGATTTCAACATAAGCTCTGTTTGTTTGCTGACGATATCCTCCTATTTCTTTCATCTCCACAAGTGTCAGGCCCAAACCTAATCCCAATTCTCAATAAATTTGCTAACATTTCTGGTTTATACATAAACCCTAAAAAATGTTTAGCATTGAACATATCTCTTTCTAACATTGAACTGACTTCAGCTAAAATTAGTCTTCCTTTCACATGGTCGAACAGATCAATCCCATACTTAGGCATACATCTTACAGCATCATTAGCAGATCTATTTTCAGTTAAATACCCTACAATTTTAAAACAATTATCAAACTTAATGAAATCATGGTCTCATCTTCCATTATCGTGGTTCGGAAGAATCAACGCGGTAAAAATGACGATACTACCGAAATTACTGTACTTATTCAGAGTATTACCAATTCCTATTCCAGCTTATCACCTAAGAATATTACAAAGGAAAACATCATCATACATATGGGGTTCCTCCAAACCACGCATACAACTACATACACTATATCTCCCAAAATTAAACGGAGGCCTAGGTTGCCCTAATTTTGCTTATTACTATAGGGCTGCACACATAGCAAGCCTGGCTAAATATCATGCGTATCAGGAGACCCTGTTATGGGTACATATTGAAGCCACAGAATGCGATCCTATTCCAATATCAAACTTACTATGGATCACTCCAAAAGATAGCATAGACCTAAAGAATCCAATTACTAAACATTACATTTCCCTTTGGGATAGATTCAAAAAGAATAACCATTTACAATCATCTCATAACCCGATGTTGTCATTCTATAAAAATCCTGCTTTCTATCCAGCATGGATATTCCCTAATTCTTTTAAAGAATGGGTATCTAGAGACGTACTGTTAATGTATAAATTTGTACATTCCTCATCATTCATCCCTTTTTCAACCCTTTGTGAGAGATATGGTTTACCGCAGTCGGAATTATTTAGATACTTCCAAATTAGAAATTTCTTTGCACCCTTAGTATCTACCACATCCCCATTAACACATATGACTAGTTTCGAAGAAGTTTGTAAAAAAGATCCGCATGCTAGAGGCACAATCTCTACTATATATTCTCACCTGCTGGTTCATTCCAGTAAAGACAAATTATCCTATGTCCAGAAATTGGAAGAGGACCTTGAGTGTACTTTTGATAATGCAGATTGGACACAAATATGGTCAACAACAAAAACAGCTTCCCCTAATATATTGGCGGTTGAGGCTAATTATAAAGTTTTAATACGTTGGTATCTAGTTCCTACTAGAGTAGCAAAATATGTGCAAAATTATTCGGCGCAATGTTTTCGGGGTTGTTTGGACCCTGGCACATACCTTCATATCTGGTGGTCGTGTCCATTAGCTCAAATATTCTGAAGGGGAATTTTTAGCATTGCAGCTAACCTTATTGGGAAAACAATCCCTTTCGATCCAGCAATGGCCCTTCTCAACTTAAAACTTGAATTCATAACGCATACCCAATTCAAATTGTTGGTATACCTCTTCACAGCAGCTAAACAGACTTTAGCAAAATCTTGGAAATCACCAACATTAGATATAAATGAAGCAAAAGCTAAAATGAATTACTATATGACTCAAGCCAAGATGATAGCTATAGAATTGGGCATGATCCCCAGATTTGAGGTAATATGGCAGCCTTGGATTACATATTCCATGCCAACCCTAGACAAGAGTGTTCTACTGCCATGGTAGTTGTGATAACAAGATATAGGCTATATTTAAGCCCTAGTTGTTGTGGTGACTTTCGGTGTGACCTCGCCGATTCTTTCCCTTAACCTTCTTCTCTTCTCCCCTTCCTACTATACTTTCTATCCTTTCTTTTCCTTATACTATATTATTCTATGATATTGAAGCTCTAATTGATATTTAAATAATAATCTCAATTATTGTCTAGAAATAGAAATAAAACAAGGCAAACGATGTAGCAGAACTTACATAACTCATTTAATTCTATTCTTTTGAAATAGACAAAGACTCCAAAGTTCTTTTTCTCTCCTATTTCTTTATTTCCTTTTAAAATATATGGCCTTGTGTTAGAATATATTGTCTTGTTTTACGATATTGTTAATGAATTCACTATTCTTTAATTGTAAATGAGCTTCCTTATACTGAATGTATGTTATTATTCAATGTTATCTGTACATAATCTCCGTACTCAATAAAACTATTTTGACAAGGAATTGCCCCCTAGGGACATTTTCCAGCCACAGCTTTAAATGGCAACTGTCCCTGGGGAAGTAAGAATTACGATCTGTATTTTTGAAATATGTTCTTTTTCTGATACTGTTATCTTCTTTAATGAGTTCTACATCCAAAAATATGTACTTTCTCTGCTGCATTCCCATATCAGTTTCATATTCCTATCATTCCTATTCATATGTGTTATAAACTCATTGAGGCTATCATGATCCCCCTCCCATAGGACGATGAGATCATCAATTAATCTTCTGTATAGTTTTAAATGGGGGTCCTAATATACACTCTTCCTCTCATTTTGCCATATACAGGTTTGCAATCCTAGGTACACACTTTGCACCCGTTGCTACACCTGACTTTTGTATATAATCATTTCCTTGGTACCAGAAGTAATTGTGTTGTAAACGGAATCGCAGACATTTCAAAATTAAATTTTACTACTTACTACTCAAGTTCTGATTCTTTTCCAGGGCTCATTTTGCTGCCTCTAGTGCTCCTTCATGATTGATATTAGTGTACAAAAGGACATGTCCACTGTTTCATTATTAATCTCTTCCTCTAACAATTGTAAAACATGTTTTGTGGCTCTTAAATACAAAAATAAAATAAGTGTATGTTATTATCAAATTTAAATATGCCATGTGTATAACTATAAATAACTATTGTAAATATGTTATTCTGATTCCATTGTATAGCTCTTTTTATAATGACAAGATGTAAACATCTAGCCAAAAATGGAGCCCATTTCCTTAAGGAATATAGGTTGTTCACCAAGCAAGGTAAATGCTAGTAAATAAACTAAAACTTTGTTGACATTGAAGTTCCAATCATGGACTTAAAAATATATATATTTTTAAAAAATTTTCCTTACACGTGATTGGCTGTTCATTGGGTAGTGAATACAGATGCACATTAATTACTAACATATAATCTCCAAAGTGAACACTTTTACACCTTTAGTAAATCAACCCTATCTTGTACCAGGAAGTAACATCTAATAATGGTGCAGTGTATGCTACATTACTTATTATGGTGGTAGCCTCAGTTTTAGACACTAAGCCAAACACTGCTGTATTGCAGCTTTTTGCATTAGATGAGAACAGCAGTTATTTTAAAGTATAATAGTATATTAGAACAATGATGGTTATACCTAATAGATGTCTTTGCATATTCTGATATGTGAAATAGAATCTCTATTTTCTATAAATATTCAATTAATACATTATTTTTATTAAAAAGATACCGTAGTTTCTATTTTTCTATTCAGCTATAAGAAACATATATTATTATATCAGGTTGTTTTATTCAAATATTAGCATATATTTCTGAAGGTTTGCCTTCAGTAACCTGACATCTTAATAGCAATGTTAAGAGTTGTAAATGACCCTTGGACTTCAGCATCAAGCTAATTAAATGATCTGGATTGTTGATCTAATGACATCATTTTTGAGAGTTCTCAACACTATGGTCACATTGTTATATTCAAGATGTGTTGTTTTGCCATCCCCAGATCAGTGCAAATGTCACGCAGAAGGGCTATTACAGCATCACTTTGACAACAGTCGTATAACGCATTACAGGGTTCATTGAACTCACCCAGGCTGATGGAAACACTTTTATGTTGCTAGAAGTCAGCAAGAACATAAGGTTGCAACAGGTTAGTAGAAATTTCTATTGACAGGAATAAAAGTATAACATGCCCTGGATTTTCTGTGTTCACTGAATAGTTTGGAGGAAAATGTTCTGCATGTCTTTGTACCTGCTGGTGGGTTCACTTCTACCTTTGACAAGTTGTAATTTGGATATGTTTGTTTTACACACATTTAGTGGTCTCTGCTCAGCAACTTCAAATGCCCATATGAATTTCTCTTCACCTAGAGACCTTTCTCCAATTTTTTCCCCCCATAGGAACCCATGAAACAATTTAAGGTCTCAGACAACCTGTTCCAAAACCAGTCAACTGGGGGTCAATGGTAAAATTCCTTTTTTGGTGGCCTAATGAAAGAATGCCTCCCGTACAGAAGTGGTCAGAACTCCACCCTTACAGAGTGCTATAAATAAAATATGATTGGTATCCTGCAGCTGGCTCTGCCAAGTAGTATTGAACCCCAGAACTATGCAGGCACCATCAAATGGGAGATCCATCAGCCACAGCTCAAGGAACCCCTGGCATACCCTGGAGAAACCCCAGGATACCATGCAACCCTTGTTGAGAATGGCTGCCCTAGAAGGTTATAGGACAGCCTCTATTTTTCATACCTACTCAAGCTCTGTGGAATATTATTAAAACTTGCATCACACTGGCAATAATCAATGAGAACAGATTGCATATAAAGACCTAGCCTCCATTTTCACAAGTTAGACAACTTTTTTTCCAGTTCCAAGTATCTCAGTTGTGAGCATTTGCAGGGATTAAAAAAAAAAAGAAAATCACATTGTTAAAGTTGATTTCTAGACAGATTAATATAACATTGAATGAAGTTGTTTCTTCATAAAAAAAAAACATATTTTAAAGGCACTTAATGTAAGCCAGTTGCAATCCTCTGCATAAAGGAGAGCATGAGGAGAGGAATGGGAGCACTAGAACCCAATTAGGTGTGCTGCAGTGCACATGAGTTGATAAGTAGGATGCTGACAGAAGAAGAGAGAAGAGGGATGAGTTAGGGTCCTTTCACACAGGCGGTTAGCCCGGGGACTCTGCTCAGCGGGGGATCTCTTTGCTGATTCCTGATGAGCAGGTGGATGACAGGTCCGTCCCTGCTCACTGGGCAGAGACGGACCTGTCAGAGTCCCGCTCTCCTCTATGCAGAGATCGGATGAAAATGTACCGCCTGTGCGTTTTCATCCGGTCCCATCCGATCCACCAGATGGATGGAAAATAGGGTCACCATCCGTCTGGATTTTATGGACAGGATCGAATGGGATAGCAGTGGTTGTCAGCGGACATGTCACTGCTGACATCCACCGCTCCATTGGTGGAGGAGGCTCCGATCAGGTCCACCTGAAAAACTGACAGGTGGACCTGATCAGAAAGCCCATGTGAAAGGGGCCACAATCAGATCCTTGCTGCTCCTTCACTGCCAATTTACAGGCTGGAGGTGGGAAGTTGACCAGGCTGTATTGCTTAACTAAATCAGGCTCTGTGTCTACAGTCAACAGTGCAGGTCGTAGACATGGTGCATCCTCAGCACGTGGCCGTGGAGCAGGCTTGTCCTTTTTTTCTGCAGCTGGCCATGTTATTGAGCCACAACATGCAGAAGATTTGGTGGAATGGATAACAAAGCCCTTCTCATCCTCCTCATCCTCTGGCACCCAGGCTCAGAGTAGTTTGCCTGCCAATGCAGCTGCCAAAGCGGCCTATTCCATTGGCTCTATGTCAACAGTCACTCCTTCCCTAGCCCCACCATCATGCACGGAGGGGACCCCGAACTATTCTACCACAGTGTCGGGTACATGCTTCAGGAGGATGCGCAGCGATTTGAAGGCTCTGATGATGGTACCCAGGTTGAGGAAGTGAGTAATGTGAGCCTAGAGAGAGGTGGTGCCCAAAAAGGTCAAGAAACTGGCAGTCATGTTCTCCCAGCTGCAGCATACTGCCATGTTTGCTCCAGTGACAAGGAGGAGGGGATGATGAGGTCACTGACTCTACTTGGGTGCCTGATAAAAGAGAGGAGGAGGAAGAGGAGGCACATCTCCAAGGAGGCAGGATGCCCTCCAGGGGGCAGCTTAAGGGCAGCCACCCTATTGCATCACACCGCAGAGCTAAGCAAGTGCAGGGCACTGCTGACTCTCCACATATTTCTTTGGTGTGGGCCTTTTTTGACACGTGTGCAGCAGATCGCACCGTTGCTGTTTGCAACATATGTCTGAAGCGTATCAAGCGTGGCCAAAACAGCAGCTGCTTGGGCACCACATGCTTGACCAGACATATGATGTCCTCCCATCATTGGCAACAGCACTTAAAAGACCTACATCAAAGAACAAGGCGTTCCTCTCCTTGCTCCTCATCAGCTGGGATCTCCAACCCCACTATACCTCCAGTCCTCTCAGAAACCTGCACTGAGAGGAATGAAGGTATAGAAATAGGTGTCCCAAGTACTTGCAGGCCAATCTGCTAGCATTACACCAACATCAGATTTTAGCAGGCAAATTTCCCTACCCAGTTGCTAAACTGTAGAAAGAAATTTGGTCCCAGCCATCCACATGCTCAGTGTCTGAATGCTAGCTTGGCCAAATTGCTAGCACTGCAACTGCTGCCTTTTCAGCTGGTAGACTCTGCCCCTTTCATGAATTTGTGGAATGTACCTCAGTGGCAGGTTCCCAAATGCCATTTCTTTTCACAGAAGGCCATTCCGGCTCTCTTCCAGCATTTGGAAGGCAATGTCTTGGCCTTGTTGGACAGGGCGGTCAGCAGTAAGGTGCATATTACTGCTGACTCATGGTCCAGCAGGCATGGACAGGGAGGTTACCTTTCTTTCATGGCACACTGGGTAACTCTGCTGGCAGCTGGGAAGGATGCAGGACAGAGTTCAGTATTGTTGGAGCTTGTTCCGCCACCACGCCTCCAAAATGCTATTGGTGATTCTGCCACAGCTCTCTCCTCCATCCCCTCCTCTTCTTCTTCCTCTATGGCCTCTTCCTCTGCAGATTTCTCCTCTGAACCAGTGGAGCTCTGTAGGCGTTCAAGGGGCTACGTAAGCACTCAGGCAAAAAGGTGCCATGCGGTGCTTGAGTTGGTCTGCTTAGGGGACAGGAGCCACACTGGGGCAGAGATTCTGTCAGCTCTGCAGGGGCAGGCTCAGAGGTGAGTTATGCCATGCCAGCTTCAGCCAGGAATGGTTGCATGCGACAATGGCACCAACTTCCTCTCTGTCTTCCCACAGGGACACTTGACCCATGTTCCCTGTTTGGCTCACGTCCTGAATTTGGTGGTGCAGTGGTTCTTGAGCAGGTACCCTGGCTTACAGGATGTCCTGAGGCAGGCCAGGAAAGTCTGTGGTCATTTTCGCTGGACATATAATGCCAGTGCTCGGCTGGCTGACATTCAAAGGTTACAATTTCCTGGTGCTGGACAATGTGTTGACGAGGCTTCGTTCAGTCACAGAATGAGGGGAGGAGAAGGTGGCCAGCTGAGCAATGCCTTCAGACAATTCTTCAGTCCTCAGCGCCCAGGTCTGATCGGTTCCAGCAACCATTGCCAGCATCTGAATTACATGGTGCAGGAATATCTAGGGGCAAGATCAGACTTGAAGACCTTTCCACCAGAACATCCACTGGGTTACTGGGTCTTGAGGATGGACCACTGGCCAGAGCTTGCTCAATATGCAAATGAGCTACTGGCCTGTCCTGCATCCAGTGTTCTTTCTGAATGCACATTCAGTGCTGCTGGAGGCTTTGTAACCAATCACAGAGTGCGCCTGTCCACAGACTCTGTTGATTGGCTCACATTCATAAAAAATTAATCAGTCTTGGATTACCAGCTACCAAGCACCTGATGCTGATGTAACCGATTGATTTTTCTATGGATGTGGGATCCCTTGAAGACTGCATATGCTGAGTGACTATCCTATTATGCTGAGTGACTATCCTTTTCCTCCTCAATCTTCATGATGATAGCTTCTAGGAATATTTTCAGTTCAGGGCACCACGACCACTGCCTAAGGCCCAATTTTTCTGCCCCTATTTAACAGGGGGGCATAATTAAAATTTTTAATCTAATATTTCACAGCAGGGCCTGTTCCTGTGCTCAACAAAAGTATCTGTGAGGCTTTACAGTGTTGTGCCACCACCACCCCCACAGCCTAAGGCCCAATTTTTCTGCCTCTGTTTAACAGGGGCACGTAATTACAATTTTTGATCTAATATTTCACAGCAGGACATGTTCCTGCACTCAACAAAAGTATCTGATGCCGCGTACACACGACCGGACTTTCCGGCAGAAAAGGTCAGACGGAACAAATCCGTTGGACATTCCGATCGTGTGTGAGCTTCATCTGACCTTTTCTGTCAAAAAATCTGATGGAACTTAGAAATAGAACATGTTTCAAATCTTTCTGATGGACTCAATTGCTATCAAAAAAAAATTTTGTCTGTATGCTAGTCCGATGGACCGAAAATGACGCAAGGGCAGCTATTGACTACTGGCTACTGGCTATTGAACTTCCTTTTCTAGTCTGGTCGTCATCACATTCCAAACGATCGGACTTTGGTGGGATTGCATGTAGGCAAGTCCATTTTGTTGGAACTCCGTTCAAATGTCTTTCGGAGTTCAGTCCGACGATAAGTCCACTCGTGTGTACACGGCATTAGGCTTTACAGTGTTGTGCCACCACCACAACCGCCTAAGGCCCAATTTTTCTGCCCCTGTTTAACAAGGACGCATAATTACAATTTTGTATCTAATATTTCACAGAAGGGCCTGTTCCTGTGCTCAACAAAAGTATCTGTGATGCTTTACAGTGTTGTGCCACCACCACCACCACCACTGCTTAAGGCCAAATTTTTTATGCCCCTGTTTAACAGGGGTGCGTAATTACAATTCTTGATATAATATTTCACAGCAGGGCCTATTCCAGCACCCACCAAGAGTAACTGTGAGGGCTTGCAGTGTTCTGGTACCACCAACACCTAAGGCCCAATTTTCCGCAGAGTGTATAGGGCAGGCCATATAGAATATACAAGCGGTCCCCTATTTTCAAACATCCGACTTACAAACAACTCCTACTTAGAAATGGAGGGAGACAAAAGGAAGTGAGAGGAAATCTACCCCTAGGAAGGGAAATTCTCTCCTGTAAGAGTTAATATGGGAAAATGGTGTCTCCACTGATGCTTTATCACCAATCCTTGTTTCCCTAATAACCCAACATGTTCAAAATCCAATTGTCATTGGGACAAAAAATGAGGTGACATCTTCTGAACAGGGGCACAGACAGCAAAACAAATGTTACAGGGGTGATAACACTTCCCTATGTTATCCAAAAAGCTTAAAAATAGATTTTTTGGCTGGAGCTACACTTACAAAATGTACCTGTTACAAATTACAAACAGATTCAACTTAAGAACAAACCTACAGTCCCTATCTTGCTTGGGGACCACCTGTATACTGCTGCTGTTCAAAATATATAGGGCCTGGCTGCCCTACTATTTTTTTTTTAATTTGGGTGCAGGGTTCCCCTTAATATCCATACCAGACCCAAAGGGCCTGGTAATGGGCTGGGGGGGGGCAACATTACATTACAGCCGCAAGCAGTTTTAAATGACTTGTATTCCTTTAGAAATGTCATTTTGTGCAGGGACTGTTCTAAGCACGAGAAAAATGCGCCACTTTACATGCATACTATAGTCACCCCCAGGCACAATATTTAAAGGAATATTTCACTTTTATTGTTTCACTTTAAGCATTATTAAAATCACTGCTCCTGAAAAAACTTCAGTTTTTAAAACTTTTTTTTGCATTGATACATGTCCCCTGGGGCAGGACTCAGGTCCCCAAACACTTTTTATGACAATAACTTGCATATTAGCCTTTAAAATTAGCACTTTAGATTTTTCACGTTCGAGTCCCATAGACTTTAACGGTGTTCGCACAAATTTTTTGCCTGTTCGCATGTTCTGCTGCGAATCGAACCGAGGGGGTGTTCGGCTCATTCTAATTATAATGTGTGATAAGCTTAAAGGGGGAACACAGAGATATGGAAACCAGCACAGATATTTTCAGGCTCCAAAGGCACCTGGACTTTAGTAGTGTTGTTATCATTGATGGGTCAGACCAGGTTAAAGGAGAAGTATAGCCAAAGCTTTATTGGCTATACTTCTCTTTTGGCTCAGTTCAGTTCAGTTTATTCTGCACTCCTGTGACCCGCTTTAGCCAGCTGTGGGCTGACATCACCGAGCCAGCCCAGGCTCTGAAAAGAGCTGTGTGACCCATGTGCCCCTGTGCCTTTAAGGAGGGATGGGCTCCCTCCAAGCATGCTTGCCCTCAATCTACAGTATCCATTATTATATATGTGCTCCTACTATGGAGGCTCTCAATATTTATGAAATTAGGGCTGCAGATAATACTGCGGTGCCTCATCATGGCCTCTGCAGCTTACACATGTTTGCAAATGTGTGCAAAATAAACTCCTGCTTTTAATGTGAACTGTTAGACAGGACAATTTGGTTTATTGCAGGCTGGGTGGTAAGTTGAGCTGGTAACTTTTCTTTGTTGTTGTTTGACATGCGTCGACCTTCCATGTGCTCCTTGCTGTTAAGGCCAGTTATAGGTTGGGGCACTTGGCATTTGTTTGTACTGTTGGTTATTTGGAGAGGTGGCACACTAGAGCTGCACGATTCTGGCCAAAATGAGAATCATGATTTTTTTGCTTAGAATAAAAAGATCACGATTCTCTCAAGATTCTTGCGACATAAAATCTTTCACATTATACAAAAAAAAAATGGGCTAACGTTACTGATTAGTTTTTTTTTTAATTCATTAAAGTATTTTTTTCAAAAAAAAATTGCATTTGAAAGACCGCTGCGCAAATACAGTGTGACATAAAATATTGCAACAACCACCAATTTATTCTCTAGGGTGTCTACTAAAAAAATATATATAATGTTTGGGGGTTCTAAGTAATTTTCTAGCAAAAAAAAAAAGATTTTAACTTGAAACCAACAAACGTCAGAAAAAGGTTTAGTGTTTAATGGTTAAACCTTTTTCACTTACTCTATTCCATTGACAAATTGTTAAAATGTTTATACTTAAGTTCAACTGATAAAGAACGTTTTGATTCTTAGCAGACTGCCCAGTTCTTCTCTTCCTTTCTTTTGAGGGCTGTGGCTTCAGAAGAGCAGAGAGAATTCTTTGCATAGAAAAAATTGTGAAACACTTTAGTCAAGATCGCGATAACGATTCTTGACGATTAATTGTGCAGCTCTAGGGCACACTGGACGCCTTCACTGCCATTGTGCTATTTGCTGGGCATCCAGTGCATCCCTGTGCCTTTAAAGAGTGGTAGGCTACCTTCTGGCATGCCTGCCCTCAATCTGTCCATTATTATATACAGTATGTGCTCCTATTAGGGAGGCTCTCAAAATTTATAGAGCTAGGACTGCAGTTAATACTGGGGTGCCTTGGGGGGCCTCTGCAGCTTACGCATATATTTTCAAACGTTTGCAAATGAAACCCCTGTTTTTACTATGAACTGTTAGACAGGACAAGCTGCTGAGTGGCTGAGCCAGCCTCTCCCGCCTCCTCCACAGACTGGCGCTCCAGTTAGCGCAGGGGGGCAGAGCAGAGAGTCTGCGACTGATGGTCCCTGCCTCTCTGCTCATTGAAAGCTGAGAACTGAGCTATGAGTGGTGTTTTGTCTTAGAAGAAGCAGGGGACAAGTGCAGCATTAGATCATTGCTGCATCCACCTAGGTGAATGATTTTTTTTGTCCCCCAAACTTCTCTTCTGGGTCAGGTTTGCTGAGTAATAAGAATACTTTATTAAATAGAGGTTGCTAGCGTTCTCTATTAATATCATATTAGTTGGTTTTAGTGCATGATGTAGTAACTGGAACTTCTTAAAGTTTCTATATTAACAATCAAATCTGGCAAGTGCAGAGATGACAACACATAGGTCACAAATGTAAAAAGTTGTAGATTGGTCACTAGAGGTGGTATTGGGGTTCTTTGTGATCACTCAGTCTCCCTGCTTAACAACATTTGAGGTAAGATAGGAGACTTATTGGGATGTTTGGTTTTCTCTTCTAGACATTTATTGTGATAGGTAGATGCAAAGACCAATTATCTAACTTTAAAACCCAATTATTAGTGCTTTAAAGGAGAAAGCAAAGGCTGCATAAGTGCAAAGACCAATTATCTAACTTTAAAACCCAATTATTAGTGCTTTAAAGGAGAAAGCAAAGGCTTCATAAGGGTGGGTCTAAGCAATCAACCACAGAACCTGTTTAATATACTACAGAGCACCCAACGTTTTGGAGTTTCAAAGGTATTCTACAAGGTTAGGAGCATTCCTCCTATTATTACCTTCTGGCTGTATACACACATGGTGACAGATTTTGAGTTTGTAGAGCTGACTGGGCCTGTACAATTAACAGAGATGACATGGATTATTGCAAATGTTATCTTTTACCTCGAAGAATGTAAGTATGTACATTATTGGACATCTAAGAAAGGATACAGCAATGATGTATTTAAAACATCCTTGGGTTAAAGGGTTAAGGGGCACAATTATTGTTTGTATCTGTAAATTGTATGAGATACCAGCAGTGTATGGCTCTACCTACAAAAACTAACTAACTGAATAATGAGTGCCAAACTTTTCCGGTGAATACATTTTCAAAATTCACACTGAGTATGGAAAATGGATTGAGAAGTAAAAAAGACAAAAAAAAAAACTGCTTGAACTATTCTGCAGTGGGATTACTGTCAAGAATTTAGCTGTGTGCAAAAAAGATATAACTCTTCAGGATCAGAACTTACCCGAAACATCTGCAGTTCTGAGACACATCTGAAATGTTCCCATATATATTGTGATTGTTATTATGCATTCCTCACTCCAGTTACAAATAACTGTTCGCTATTCAGGCTACTACATAGCTCCAGGTAAGATTTACTGTTTTTTCAGAGTGCAAAAGTTAACCTGTAGAAAATAACAAAACAAGCCTGTATAAGTTTAAAAAGTTGTAGCTGTTGTTCAATACTCATAATCGTGAAGTAGAACCCATTTAGCACGTATATTGGGTGGAATTAGATAAGCAGGTTCACGCTAATTGCATTTTGATCCGCTGTTTACATTACCTGTGAGTGATTGCTGTTAATTGCATTTGTTTCAGGTGATGGTATCTTGTATTGGCTGGAAAGCAACGGCTCATTCCAAAATCAATATGGCTGAGGAAATCTTGTGTAGAATTTGTCTACAGTTTATCTTGTGTGCAACACTCCTATGTAGATAAATCCAAAGTCTAACCATATGCTTGTTAGTAATTATTATTATACTTATATATATTTATACATTTTTTATTATATATTGGATTTGATTTAATTGCAATTTTCAAAATTTATAAACTTTAGAACTGATGTTTCGATACTTTTTTTTATTACCCTTACCCTTTTGCCAAACAATCTTTATACATACCTTTTTTCCAGGTGTTTTCTATCTGGTTGCTTGATGTCACAGGACCTCTTTCTCTAGTGGTAAGATGACCCTGAATACTTAAGAACTCACCTATGAGCACAGGACTGACCTACTTGAACTTGCAGGGAGTGGGCTCCTTCACCCCTTAAGAGGAGTGGCACCTGAACAGTGAGGTGATGAGCCTGCACAGAACTTATGGTAAGTATTACTGCCAAAACTATTTTTTACATAGAAGGTGAGGTTGAAAAAAGACACAAGTCCATCAAGTCCAACCTATGTGTGTGATTATGTGTCAGTATTACATTACATATCCCTGTATATTGCGGTCATTCAGGTGATTATCTAATAGTTTCTTGAAGCTATCAATGCTCCCCGCTGAGACCACCGCCTGTGGAAGGGAATTCCACATCCTTGCCGCTCTTACAGTAAAGAACCCTCTACATAGTTTAAGGTTAAACCTCTTTTCTTCTAGTTGCAATGAGTGGCCATGAGTCTTATTAAACTCTCTTCTGCGAAAAAGTTTTATCCCTATTGTGGGGTCACCAGTACAGTATTTGTAAATTGAAATCATATCCCCTCTCAAGCGTCTCTTCTCCAGAGAGAATAAGTTCAGTGCTCGCAACCTTTCCTCGTAACTAAGATCCTCCAGACCCTTTATTAGCTTTGTTGCCCTTCTTTGTACTCGCTCCATTTCCAGTACGTCCCTCCTGAGGACTGGTGCCCAGAACTGGACAGCATACTCCAGGTGCGGCCGGACCAGAGTCTTGTAGAGCGGGAGAATTATCGTTTTATCTCTGCAGTTGATCCCCCTTTTAATGCATGCCAATATTCTGTTTGCTTTATTAGCAGCAGCTTGGTATTGCATGCCATTGCTGAGCCTATCATCCACTAGGACCCCCAGGTCCTTTTCCATCCTAGATTCCCCCAGAGGTTCTCCCCCCAGTGTATAGATTGCATTCATATTTTTGCCACCCAAATGCATTATTTTACATTTTTCTACATTGACCCTCATTTGCCAAGTAGTCGCCCACCCCATTAATTTGTTCAGGTCTTTTTGCAAGATTTCCACATCCTGCGGAAAAGTTATTGCCCTGCTTAGCTTAGTATCGTCTGCAAATACAGAGATTGAACTGTTTATCCCATCCTCCAGGTCGTTTATGAACAAATTAAATAGGATTGGTCCCAGCACAGAACCCTGGGGAACCCCACTACCCACCCCTGACCATTCTGAGTACTCCCCATTTATCACCACCCTCTGAACTCGCCCTTGTAGCCAGTTTTCAATCCATGTACTCACCCTATGGTCCATGCCAACGCACCTTATTTTGTACAGTAAACGTTTATGAGGAACTGTGTCAAATGCTTTTGCAAAATCCAGATACACCACGTCTACGGGCCTTCCTTTATCTAGATGGCAACTCACCTCCTCATAGAAGGTTAATAGATTGGTTTGGCAAGAACGATTCTTCATGAATCCATGCTGATTACTGCTAATGATATCATTCTTATTACTAAAATCTTGTATATAGTCCCTTATCATCCCCTCCAAGGGTTTACATACTATCGATGTTAGGCTAACTGGTCTGTAATTCCCAGGGATGTTTTTTGGGCCCTTTTTAAATATTGGTGCTACATTGGCTTTTCTCCAATCAGCTGGTACCATTCCAGTCAATAGACTGTCTGTAAAAATTAGGAACAACGGTCTGGCAATCACCTGACTGAGTTCCCTAAGTACCCTCGGATGCAAGCCATCTGGTCCCGGTGATTTATTAATGTTAAGTTTCTCAAGTCTAATTTTAATTCCGTCCTCTGTTAACCATGTAGGTGCTTCCTGTGTTGTGTCATGAGGATAAACACTGCAGTTTTGGTTACTGAAGCCCCCCGATTCACTCGTGAAGACTGAGGAGAAGAATAAATTCAATACCTTTGCCATCTCCCCATCCTTTGTAACCAGATGTCCTTCCTCATTCTTTATGGGGCCAATATGGTCTGTCCTCCCTTTTTTACTGTTTACATACTTAAAGAATTTCTTGGGATTTTTTTTGCTCTCCTCCGCTATGTGTCTTTCATGTTCTATCTTAGCCATCCTAATTGCACCCTTACATTTCATATTGCATTCTTTATAAATTCTGAATGCTGAGGATGATCCCTCAACCTTGTATTTTTTGAAGGCCTTCTCCTTTGCTTTTATGTACATTTTTACATTGGAGTTAAGCCATCCAGGATGTTTGTTCGCTCTTTTAAATTTATTACCCAATGGGATACATTGGCTAATGCCCTTATTTAATATGCTCTTAAAGCAAACCCATCTCTCCTCTGTATTCTTTGTTCCTAATATTTTATCCCAATTTATGCCTTTTAGCAAGGTTTGTAGTTTAGGGAAGTTGGCTCTTTTGAAATTCAGTGTCTTTATGTTCCCTTCATGTTTCCTATTTGTGTGATTTATACTGAAACTAATTGACCTGTGATCGCTGTTACCTAAATTGCCCCATATTTCCACATCTGTTATCAGGTCTGCATTGTTGGTAATCAGTAGATCTAGTAATGTTTTATTTCTAGTTGGTGCGTCTACCATCTGACCCATAAAATTGTCCTGCAAGACACTAAGGAAGACACTATTTGTTTTTAATATTATTTAAGAGTTCCTTGGAAAGGTTAGATGGGGGGGGAGTCACACCTCTGTGGATGGGGCTTAGGGGCCCTAGTGCGGACAAGTGGACTGCACTCACTCATGCCTAAACCCTAGGCAGGGAGCTGGGATCATGTGAGAGTCAACATTAAGACAGATCTCCGGAACTTAGAAGTGAGCTGCAACTGCACTGTTAACTTGTTGAAATCTGTGGCTGACTTCACATTAATCACACTGCAGACACACTCTTTTTAAGGACACCACTTCCCAGGTGTGAAGCATTTAGGGACCACTACCCCTGAGCCTGTGCCAGTCTCCACCAATCCAGCAGTAATGTCACCTCTCTCCCAGTATCTAATCCCATTGATGCTCTGGAATATAGAAAACATTCTCTTTCCTTCCCCAACCACTGCTCTTATTCTCCCAAGGAACCTCATACATCTCTCCCGTGAGCCCAGGCTGGTTCCTTGATCCAGTGTAAAAAGTGGGGAACCAGCTACTAGTGGAGGTGCCAAGCACATAACCCCCTCCACTACCAAAATGACCATGACCTCTGCCATGTCACCTGTCTCTTAGCTGATTGGCTGCCTTGCATTTGACACAGACACTGTTACCCAAACTAACAGCATATTAGCTTCCTCTGGATAGCACTCTGTGTGTAAGAGCCATACATTGCATCTTCCTCTAACTCAGTACCCTTATTGTGTTGCACGCCCTGTTCTTTTGATACGGTGTGCATGCACCCCTTTAAGAGACTTCAGACCAGGAAAAGCAAGTAAACAATCAATATTGATTACTGAGGTAGTTTGTGATAATGGTACAGTTCTCAAGAAACATTCTCAACCCAGTTTCCATACAGAACTCTTCGAATATCCCATAACGTATGCATACCTTATGCAGAAGACAAGTCCATGAGGCAATTCCTTTTAAGGCATGAGTTAATTTAGGCAATAATCTACAAGATGACATGATGAAGCTTCCTGATAACGTGTATAGCACAAAATGCATAGAGGCTGCATGTCTGCTCCCTACTGATGTCATATTCCAGATTTGCTGGTTCCTAATCCTTGTGTTTTGAAACGCACGCCGCGGCTGGAAGAACAGCATGCATATCTATCCTAAGCTGTACATGTCAGTGCTAACTTATAGCACAATATAATGTAAGTGTGCATTGCTTTACTTACTTGCTTGTATACACTGGCATTAAACCTATTGGGCTATGATTGTTTATATGTTTCTCCTGAATCACATTGCTTGATCATCAAAGATTAAGGATTCGTTCCCATTCACACTGTTGGTTACTTGATTTGATTGTAGCCGTATTAGTGCAATTGTGACAGAGAAAATTGAGTACTGTCCGTGATACTGTTTTTATTTGCACTAACATACAATTTTTCAGGACAAGCTTTCGGGGTATGTCCCCTTCTTCAAGGTCCAAGCAGTACTGATTCACAAATTTTTAAGCAGAATGTTAAATAAGAAGAAAAAAAAAAAAAAGAGAAAACCAAACACATACAAATCAATGGTAATAAAGATAGCAGCAGAGTTAGTGAGATAAGACAGAGGGAGAGCTAGGGGGGAATGCAGGGAGGGGGGATACTAGTCACAGAGCGGTCGTAAAACTTTAGCATAATGTGTAAGGAAACCAATATCTAAATTCAGGCCATTATTCTTCGTGTCAAAAAGAAGTATCATTCTTAGTTCAAACGTTTTCCTTTCCTGGATAGTTCTGAAATTCCCTTTAAGACATTGAGGTCTTCTATAGTGTGGTCCGATTGTGAGAAATTATGTCCCACAGGTGTGCATAAACTGTCTTCTTTATGTTCTTTGATGGTATGTCTGTGCAAATTCAACCTCGCTTGCAACTTCTGTCCTGTTTCACCAACATAAGATCCTTTGCTGCACCTTTTGCATTGGATGAGGTACACAACATTACTTGAGGTACAGCTGTAAGATCCCATGATATTGAAGGTCCCATTTGTGTGTGTAACACTTTTGGATAGATTTATCTGGTTGCATAGTTTGCAGCGTTTTTTATTGCAGGGTTTGCTACCATTATTTGTGACTTCATGATCAGAGTGAAGTTTCCTGCTGATTAGTTTGTGTCTGAGGTTGGGTGGTTGTCTGAAAGCCAATAAAGGGGGTTGTTGGAATATTCCTTTCAGAGTTTCATCCTCTGTTATAATGGGTTGTAAATCTTTGATTATCTTTTTGATCCCTTCAAGTGCTGGGTTGTATGTGGTGACTAGAGGTACTCGGTTATTTGTTTTTTTTCTCTGTGTATTGGAGGAGATTTTCTCTTCGGGTTTTCAAGGCTGTGTTTATGCTGTTGTTGATGGTTTTGTCTTTGTAACCTTTCTTATGGAAGGAGTCTGCCAGTGTTCTGAGATGTTTATCTCTGTCTTCTGGGTCTGAACAAATTCGGTGGTATCTGATGGCCTGGCTGTGTATGATGGCCTGTTTGGTGTGTTGGGGGTGAAAACTGGAACTATGAAGATAGCTGCATCGGTCAGTCGGTTTTCTGTATATTGACGTGTGTAGCTTGTCATCCCTGATGTATACTGTGGTGTCCAGGAAGTTGACATGTGTGTTCCAATAGTCCATTTTTAGTTTGATAGATGGGTGAAAAGTGTTGATCAATGAGAAGAATTGGTTTAGATTTTCTTCATGTATGTTAGTGCAAATAAAAAAAGTATCACGGACAGTACACTGTTGGTTGAGAGAAATCCATTATTCTCACAAGTTTTTTTAGTTTAAGGTGTTTTTTTGCACGTATATACAGTATATTCCTTTGTAAAATACTTTTTTGGAAATATTTTGCTTTTATGAATTTATCAAAAATGTCAAAAAGATGAAGGTGTGTATATATATGAGGTAGCGCCATACCTTTTTTCCTCTTTTAATCTACAAGACGCAGTACAAGTCCCATAGAGTCCATAACTGGCAGTAATCCATAAAGGCAGTAAGTCCATGAATGGCAGCTACACATCCATAGGGACTCCAGGCTTGGGACCCCCCCCCCAGAACCCCTCCCAAAGGGGGTGACCTCTCTAGCAGAGTAATCTGCTACATCTTGGCAGTATTTCCCCAGGGCTCTGGAAGCCAGACCCTTTTATTTGTGTTGACCTGTAGGTTGCGGTAACCTAGCTGAAAATGGCAGGAAAAGCATTAACCCTTACAGGCTGGTTACTTCCAACACACAGGTCAACCTAAGGACACAGGAAAACATCAAGACATTGTGATATTGGGCACCTGGCTGTCTCACTTTACATGAAGGCATAAGCACAGAGAGGGAAAACAAGAACTAACACAGGAAGACATGTTAACCCTCTTGTAGGCACCTGCCTACACCTCTAACTCATTTTCTTGCGTATGGAAATTTGGCTTAAAGTGGTTGTAAAGACTTAAAGTTTTTTTCCTAAAATAATAAACAGGTTATACTAACCTGCTCTGTGCCCTTGTATTGCACAGAGCGGCCTGAACCCCCTCTTCTGAGGTCCACTGCCGGTGCTCTTGGGTCCTCCTCTTCTGTGTGTGCCGCTATAGTAAGCTAAGAGAATTCTGTCTAATTGATTTTGATTGTTTTGTTTCCGGATTCAATTATTTTGATCGAGTCGCATAGCAATCGAAAACTAAAATCAAAATATGTGTGTGGCCATCATTTCTGGCAAGTGAAAATAATGAAGAAAAGCCTAAAAAAGAAAAGGGATGCAGCCACCACATCTAAGGATTGGTATGCTGCAATATAATACACTTTTTATTGGGGTTTATTACTGCTTTACAACTTACTATACAGGAGAGTTTAGCGACTGGACTTACACACACCATAGACTTGTATACCGTTCCATGATTTAAAAAAGTAAATATCCAGATTACTTCAGCAAAGGGCAACAGAAAACTCAGAAAGCAGCACTAATGTTTATGTTCATTGTAGCCTGAAACCTTATAACATCCAGGGCTGTCTTTAAGGCAGAGCAAAAGGGGCAGCTGCCCTGGGCCCAGTCATTGTTGTGGGGCCCAAAGCAGCTGCCCCTTGAGCCTAAGCTGCCTGAAAATAGTTGACAAGTGGATTTGGGAGGGCTCAAGAAAATGTTTGCCCAGGGTCCAATCAATATTAAAGATGGCCCTGATAACATCCAGAGTGCGGTGAATCTCGTTCCTTATACAAATATTGCTGAGCTCTGATTGCCTGCTTCACCTGCACTTGCCTTGCATGATTTTAGTGAAGTGAGATCTGTTGATGTCTAAAGCTGTCCACTTCTCCATCCTATATATTTCTATTAGTTTTGAAAAACAGACATATATAAGAAAAATGTGTCAACCCAAAGGCATAAAGTAATCATTACTGATAACTGATGTTGATGTGTTGGATCTGAGACTGAGATGAAAACTTTGGGTAGTTATCCCTTTGGCATATGTTTCATATATCAATGGCAGCTGTCTTGCTTCTCCTACTTAGTCATCACTGGGGTCTCATGGGTAAAGGAAATCTGTACTAAACAAACTGTGTAAATTGCATTTGATGTTTCTGCAAATTTTAACTGCTAGCCACTAATGCAGATTAATTGACCGCATTAGTGAGAATGTCTAAAGTATTTGCACTGCAGCCACAGATAATATTTTGCTTAATATGTTTATTTTCAGTGTAGCACCCTTGTCCTAAACAGGGCTGCTAGCAAATTTAGTTGTGCTAGGTGGTAACTAGCCTGGCTAATTTGTAGTCTGTTGATCAAATGGGTTTCCCCTAAGCTTGAGTTTAACTGTGATTTCTCTCTTTTGTCAATAGGTAGCACCGTTTCCTTTGGCATTAGGATGATGAATTACAGTGAATTCAGGTTATGAGTGAATATTCTTCTCTCAGCCAATCAGCAGGAGTTTCTTTGGCTGCTGAGGCTGCTAGGATAGGCTACTTATTTGGGGCAGGTCAGATCTGGGTTTTTTCCATCCAGGCTGTGGCCTGTGTGGGTTTGTGTGTGGAGCAACAGAAGAAGTGTAGGCCTGAAGCCTGAGGCCTAGCCATGTGTAAATGTGTAAAGGGGCTCGGACTGAGCCTGATTGTTACCAGGAGGTAAGGGAGAAGAAGTTGCCAGAGGGTCAACCACTCTTGTTGCCAGAGGCAGGTGTAAAGGGATGGAGTTTTGAAGGACTACTAGAGGAGACTCTTCATCAGCCGGAGACTGTGAAGTAGCTGGGAAAGCTTCAGGAGAGAACTCATCCAAGAAGTACAGCAGGTAGTTGTGAGTAAAGCTTGTAGGAGTATAGCGGATAGCTGTGAGATAAGCTTGAGGGATCCAGCGGGTAGCTGTGAGCAGAGCTTGAGGATCTACAGTGGGATACTGTGAGTAAAGTTGTTGCTATAGGAGACAGCAGTTGCTATGAATTACAGATTGCTGCATTCAGCTTAAAGGCCTTTTTCTGTATTGCTGTCTGCCTAGTTCTATTTTTGTCCAAGGAGTCTGCCAATTTGCTATTGTATCTGCCTAAGGGTGTCCTGTGCCCTATCCCTCTCTCCCTAATTTCCTGTTAAGAGAAATAAAACTTTATGTCCATTTTTAAATGTGACTGGCACCCATCTTTCACCTTTCCCTACACTCACCATGCCTAGTAACCTGCACCCCGAGGAGGAATGTCAGCCCTCGCTGACTCTGTGGGTCACCACAAGGCCTCTGGAGGTCAGGGAGTGCGCAACACCAGTGATTATCAGTTACATCTAATGGCATTATGCAGTATTTTCCTGAAATATCTCAATTAGGAAAATACAGTATTATGGCCACTAGATGTAGCTGATGATTACAGGAAATAAGCATATTGGCCAAAATATGGGGATTACCTGTAACAACTTAATCAAATGCTGTGACATTCACACAGCAATTTGTTTTATAAATAGTCTCTGACCTGGAAAAGTATGCAACCAAATAACACTAGTCTACTTCTGATTTTATTGGCTGTACATTTATTCCGGATCATTGATCCAGAAGGTACTAAAAAAACATTTTCATGCACATCTTTAAACGTTTTTCACCTTTAGGAGGTCTACCTTAGAATTCGGCCAATATGTAAGTATTTAGTTTTACTTTAATGATTCTCCTTTTATAATGTAGCAGACATGAGTGTAAAGAGAGCAACTGTTTACCATTGAATACTGAATGAAGAGGGATTTTAGTCTACATTTATCTTTCATTAGAATTAAAAAATAGATGAATATTAATAAGAGGTATTCCCAGACACACTTACTGCAAGGACCTTGCTGGGTCCACATGCAGAAAGCCCAATTTATCAAACTGTCAGTCCTAGCATGTTTCTAATAGATTCAGAACTGCTTTGGAAGTTTGAGCCAAAAGTGGAATTAAACCCAAAACATTTAAAATATTGCAGCTTACCATTCCTTAGGCGTGATTACTGTATTCATTTTATTTTTTAGGTTTTCTTTTTTCTATATTCATCAGGTGATCCAGCCAGTAAGTCAGTCAGTACGTCTTTTTCAAAAGAACAAGCTCTCCAGCAGAATGTATCAGTTACAAAGATGAGACAAACCATTTAAGGCAGGCCATAGACATTTTTCTTTTTCTATTTCTTTCATGCAACCCGTCCCATGATTCCTACATCAACACAGACAGTGTAGACAGGGGTATCCCTCCACGGGAGGGGGCAGAAGAATCCATCCCTGCCAGGAGAACACAGTGATTATCGCTAGTGGCCATAGTAGCTGCTTGCGATAATTGCAAGCTAAATTGGCCAGCTGGTTATTTCTCACACACGGCATATGCATACCACAAATTACACCCCAAAACGCATTCTGCTATTACTCCCAAGTACGGCGATACCACATGTGTGAGACTTTAACACCGCATGGCCACATACAGAGGCCCAACATGCATGGAGCACCTTCAGGCATTCTGGAGTGCCCAGGCCAATTCTGACATTTCTCTCCTACATGTAAAAATCATCATTTATTTGCTAGAAAATTATATTGAACCCCAAAACATTATATATGTTTTTTTAGCAAAGACCCTAGAGAATATAATGGCGGTCGTTGCAACTTTTTATCCAGCACGGTATTTGCGCAGCAATTTTTTGAACTGTTTTTAAAAAAAAAAAAAACAGTTTTGTGCTTAAAAAAAACCCAAAAAACAGTAAAGTTAGTCCAATGTTTTTGCATAATGTGAAAGATGAAGTTATGCTGAGTAAATAGATACCTAACATGTCACCCTTCAAAATTGCACACGCTCGTGGAATGGCGCCAAACTTCGCTACTTAAAAATCCCCATAGGCGACGCTTTAAAATTTTTTACTGGTTACATGTTTTGATTTACAGAGGAGGTCTAGGGCCAAGATGATTGCTCTCGCTCTACCGATCGCAGTGATACCTCACATGTGTGGTTTGAACACCATTTTTATATGTGGGGGGGCTTACCTATGCGTTCGCTTCTGCGTGCGAGTACACGGGGACACGGGGAAAAAAAAAAATATATATTTATTGTTCATTTTACTTTATTTATTTTAGTTTGATGCTTTTGTCCAAAAAATAAATTTTTTGATCACTTTCATTCCTATTACAAGGAATGTAAACATCCTTGTAATAGGAATATGGCATGACAGGTCCTCTTTACAGTGAGATATGGGGTCAATAAGACCCCACATCTCACCTCTAGGCTGGGAAGCCTGAAATAAAAAAAAATAAAAAATCGCTGGCTGAAAAAGCTGATATCTTAATGATGCCTGTAGCTGCAGGCATCATTCAGATATCCCCACACAAAGTCAAGGACGTCGTATGACGGCCGGCGGGCAGGAAGTGGTTAAAACACATTTTTTTTTTTTAACACAAAGTTGTCCATTTATACAATTTTTCTAACACATAGCATGTACATACCAAAAATGACACCCCAAAATAGATTCTCCTACTCCTCCTGAGTATGTCGATACCACATATGTGAGACTTCCACAGCCTGGCCACATACAGAGGCCGAGTACAGCCTAGTATGGCTGAGCATGGCAGAGCATGGCTGAGCATGGCTGGGTATGGCTGGGTATGGCAAAGTATGGCTGGGTATCACCGAGTATTGCAGAGTATGGCTGGGTATGGCTGGGTATGGCAGAATATGGCTGGGTATGGCAGAGTATTGCAGGGCATTGCAGAGTATTGCGGGGTATTGCGGGTTATTGCAGAGTATTGCAGGGTATTGCAGGGTATTGCAGAGTATTGCAGAGTATTGCAGAGTATTGCGGGGTATTGCAGAGTATTGCAGAGTATTGCGGGGTATTGCAGGGTATTGCAGAGTAGTGCAGAGTATTGCAGGGCATTGCAGAGTAGCGCAGGGCATTGCTGAGTATGGAGGGATGGCTGAGCATGGATGTATGGATCCATGGATGTGACAGCAATTGTCACTGAGCAGCGCTGTGGGCACTACAGATCCAGCCCACAGTGCTGCTGCCATCCGATCCCTCCCTCTCTGTACCGATCGGTACAGAGAGGGGAGGAGAGGAACCGGCGTCATGGCATGATGCCGGTTTGTTTACATGTGATTGCTCTGTCATTTGACGGAGCGATCACATGGTAAATGGCCACAATCAGCGGATGTTCCCCCAGGAGGCGCGCGGCGGTCACGGATGTTCCCCAGGGGGCGCGCGGGATCGGTTTTCTGGGATCACGTCATAGTACGTGCTCCCAGAGTTATCCAACCGCCCTGCAGCCATCATTTGGCTATAGGCCGGTTGACAACTGGTTAAAAAAAAGCATGAAAAGCGCACGTACCTGCGTTTTAGGGTATTTTCCTGCATGGCAGCAGACACCACCTCCTAGAAACATTAACATGTTCCAAAAATGCAAAATGCGTAAAAATGAATTAAGACTTGGTTCACACCTATGCAGTTTGCTTTTGATCCATTTCTGCAGTGCTTTTTGCGGTGCATTTTGCGTTTTTGACACATTTTTTGCACTTTTTTTTATGCATTTTGCATTTTGTATGCTTTTTTTTTTTTGGCAAATTTGTTGTTGGGTGGATTTAAAAAAAGCAAAACACAAATTGTGGCAATATCACACTACACACTTTTCTGCAGTTTCTCCGTTGAAGTCTATTGAATCAAAAATGCACTGTTTTGCTTTTAAGGCTCCATTCACACTAGCGCGTTTTTTGATGCATTTTGCATTTTGCAGAAATGCATGGGAATTTTTTAACATGGGTTCCTATGGAACATGTTCACATCAATGCCTTTTTGTACCTCTGCATTTTTGGAAAGGGTCAGGGACTTTTTTTCATGCAAAATGCAGCGTTTTGCATGTAATAGAATTCAATGGACCAGCATCAAAAACGTTTTTGATGCGTTTTTGGCGTTTTTTTTTTTTTTTAATTTTTTTTTAAGTTTAAAAAAAAACTGTGAAAAAAAAAAAAAAGAAACGCAAAACGCGGCAAAAACGCTACAAAAACGCTGCTCAAAAACGTGGCAACCATGACAAAAAAAACTCCAAAAACGCTTAAAAGCAACATGCATAGATGTGAATCCAGCCTAAAGCTGGCCATACACCATACAATTTTCCTGTTCAATTTTCTTTAGATTTACCTTCAACTATGTAGTACAAGGGCCTGCCTGATTGCATCCAAATTGAAAGTGTTTAGGTTTGACCTCCTATTATATGGTTTTGGTAAATCTAAAGGAAAGTTGAACAGGAAAATTGAATAGTGTATGGCCAGCCTTAGGCTCGATTCACACCTATGCATGTTGCTTTTGAGCGTTTTTGGAGGGTTTTTTTTCATGCTTGCCACGTTTTTGAGCCGCGTTTTTGCCGCGTTTTTGCGGCGTTTTTGCCGCGTTTTTGCCGCGATTTGCGTTTTGCGTTTTTTTTTTTTTTTTCATTTTTTTTTACAGTCTTAAAAAAAAATTACAAAAAATAAAAAAAAAAAAAAAAAAAAAAAAAAAAAACGGCAAAAACGCACCAAAAACGCACCAAAAACGCATCAAAAACGCTGCAAAAACGGTGCACTTGCGTTTTTGATGCTTGTCCATTGAAAACCATTACATGCAAAACGCTGCTTTTTGCATGAAAAAAAGTCCCCGACCCTTTCCAAAAACGCAGAGATACAAAAAAGCATTGATGTGAACATGTTCCATAGGAACCCATGTTAAAAAATTCCCGTGCATTTCTGCAAAATGCAAAATGCATCAAAAAACGCGCTAGTGTGAATGGGGCCTTAGGCTGGATTCACACCTATGCATTTTTAGTGCTTTTGCATTTTGAAGATTTGCACTACAGAATGCGTTCCATAGGAGACCATGTTAAATGAACTGTAGTACAAATCTGCCAAATGCAAAAAGCACTAAAACTGCAAAGGTGTGAATCCAGCCTAAAAAAGTCCCCGGCTGAAAAAAGCATAGATGTGAATATGTCCTATAGGAAACCATGTTAAATGGACTGTAGTGCGTTTCTGCAAAAAGCAATAAAGAAAGCATAGGTGTGAACCGAGCCTAAAAAAACACATGAAAAAATGCAGAATCAAAAGGCATCAACCCCACATGCATAGATGTGAACTTAGCCTTAGTAGTTACTCGCTACTCATTAAGGCCCCATTCACACTAGCGCGTTTTTTGATGCATTTTGCATTTTGCAGAAATGCACGGGAATTTTTTAACATGGGTTCCTATGGAACATGTTCACATCAATGCTTTTTTGTATCTCTGCGTTTTTGGAAAGGGTCGGGGACTTTTTTTCATGCAAAAAGCAGCGTTTTGCATGTAATGGTTTTCAATGGACAAGCATCAAAAACGCAAGTGCACCGTTTTTGCAGCGTTTTTGAGGCGTTTTTGGTGCGTTTTTGGTGCGTTTTTGCCGGTTTTTTTTTTTTGTAATTTTTTTTTAAGACTGTAAAAAAAAAATGAAAAAAAAAAAAAAAAAAAAAAAACGCAAAACGCAAATCGCGGCAAAAACGCGGCAAAAACGCACCAAAAACGCGGCAAAAACGCGGCTCAAAAACGTGGCAAGCATGAAAAAAAACCCTCCAAAAACGCTCAAAAGCAACATGCATAGGTGTGAATCCAGCCTAAGGCTGGATTCACACCTATGCAGTTTTAGTGCTTTTTGCATTTTTCAGATTTGCACTAGAGTCCATTTAACATTGTCTCCTATGGAACACGATCTGTAGTGCAAATCTGCAAAATGCACAAAAGCATTAAAAATGTATAGGTGTGAATCCATCTGTATGCCCCATACACACGGTCGGATTTTCTGATGGAAAATGTCCGATCGGAGCGTGTTGTCGGAAATTCCGACCGTGTGTGGGCTCCATCGGACATTTTCCATCGGATTTTCCGACACACAAAGTTGGAGAGCAGGAGATAAAATTTTCCGACAACAAAATCCGATCGCGTCAATTCCGACCGTGTGTGGCCTGTTCCGACGCACAAAGTGCCACGCATGCTCAGAAGAAATTCCAAGACGGAACAGCTCGGTCAGGTAAAATTAGCGTTCGCAATGGATACAGCACTTTCGTCACGCTGCAATGTTCAAAATGGTTTAATACAGCGCACTCTCTTCTTCTTTATAATGTGACAAGAATTAAGTAGTTTTGCTGCTCATATTCACACACACTTTTCACAAACTTATTTTGTTACTATTTATCGTGATGCCCTCAATATATTTTGATTTCTCACATCTGACAACATATTTTGGTATATTTTTTATATATTTTTTGGCTTTAATGTAGATTTTTTTTTGTGTTTGTATTTTATTTTTATTTTTTTTGTGATTTTGATTTGTACTCCCGAAAATGTTTGTGTGTGTTTTTTGTGACAAGTTCCCACAACAACATTGATATGTTGTTCTATTTAATCTGTAGGAGATTGTTTGGTGTTGTTGTCCTTTGTTAATTTCACATTTTATGTTAGAAATGTACCTGAATCCTCACCAACAAACTGTCCTTTTTGGATGAAAACACACACAGGAGAGTATAATTTACCTAAAAAATTTTATTAACGGGTCACAACTAAACAAAGAGGGAGGCAACGCTGGAGAAACTGCAGAAGTGGGCGAAGCCTTGGACCCCCAGGGCAGACATCAATAATTTGAAAGCCAAATTGGTGGCCTGAGGAGTCCTTATCTAAGGGAGGGCAGTCTGGTCCAGAAGTCCCAGAGATCCGGAAAGCAGCAGATGACATCTGTGTCCCCAGGCTGTGGCCATACAAGAGACTGCATCTTCTGTCAGACCAGACTGAACCCAGGGTCATCACTCTCTGGTCTTCTTTCCACGCCTCCTTCCACGCGGTGGCTGTGGTGGTGGAGTTGTGGCAGCAGGAGGAGGAGGAGGAGGAGGATGGTCCAACTCAACCACGTCGGTCTTGGATGTTAGTTCCCCACTCACCCCCTTACGTAGGACTTTATAAAGCAGGTCCTCACAGTGCCTGCGTTGACCCTCCTGCATGCCCTGCAATTTGGTGGCAGCCATGCAGGCAAAGGCCTCTTCAGGAGTGGGTAAGGCTCTGAGGGACGCAGAAGCCTCCTGGATCAGCCTGAACGCTGAATCCTGCACGGGACTCGGAGTGGCCTTCCTGGCTCGTTTATATGGCAGGCGGAGGGGAGGGACCTGAGACTCAGTCAGGCTGCGACTGGTCCCAGGCTTCTCTTGGCTGACACTTAGCCCCACCTCCTCCTGGCTGCCACTAACCCCCGCCTCCTCCTGACTGCCACATTCCACAACCTCCTCCTGACTGCCACATTCCACAACCTCCTCCTGGCTGAGGTCTTCCTGTGTATGAAAAAGGGACATAGTTTTTGTATTTTTTCAATCAATCACACACAATTTTCACCTCCTGACTGCTGCAAATTGAATGTTAACAAATATAACAGACTATCCTTCTGAGCCCAGCTTTTTTCATTCTTGTCCCAATTTTGGGTGCCCACTACTGTCTATTGATATGTAAAACACTTTTTTTAATCAGCAATTAGTGATCAATAATAACATCTAGTAAACATCATTTATTTATTGACCAGAAATCTTTAGAAGAATGCTATACCTGACTCCAGCTGGGCTCCTCCACTTCTTCCTGGCTGGAAGGCCCAGGTTGGACATCAGAAGCCTCAGCTGGGGTGGAAGGAAGCGTGGAAGGAAGAGTGGAGAGGGATTCCCTGACTTCAGTGTGGTCTGACAGAAACCGCAGTCTCTCATAGTACCACAGTCTGGGGACATAAACGTCATCTGCTGCAGCTCCGGATCTCTGGGAATCTGTGACCTTCTTGTGCTCCCTAAGATAAGTGCTCCTCAGACCACCAATTTTGGCTTTTAAATAAGGGATGGTTGCTGTGGGGACCACCGGCTTCACCAACTCCAGCAGTTTCTCCAGCGCTGCCTGCCTCTTCTGTTTGTGATTATAGTGGGGGTGTCTCACTTGCCACAGACAGGGCAGCTCCCTGTACTTATCTATGAACAGGGGCAGGAAATTGTGGTCGTTGAACCCATCCATTTTCTCTGCAAGACACAACACAAGACAAACCCTAATGTCAGGCAAAACTCCCCTAATCTTGTTACAATATAGGCTTCCATTTCAAAGCAGTATAGGCGCAAGTTTAGATCTTACCTTCGTTATCACGATCGGCGTCTCCGATGCTCCTTCCTCCGCTCACAGATCGTACGTAATACGCACGTGTGTTACGCTTTATACACACTGTGCATGCGTATAACTCCGCCCGCCCCTGACGTTCTTTCTAGTCTATTCCCCGCCCCTTTTCGTTCGGCGCAGTGGAGGAAGAGCACATGGCGGATAGACAGCAGGTGCGTGCTAATTGTAGCAACGAGGAGGAGGAGGAGGAGGATAGGCCGGAGCCTGAAACGTCCCGATCCAGAAGGAGATTTAAGGACTCAAATATGTCCTTTGGGGAGATGTTGGAGATGGTGGACATCCTGAAGAAGGCCGACTATGATGGAAAGTATGGGCCTTACCCCAACCCCAATATCAGAAAGGCCAAGATCATGGCGAAAGTGGTCAGGAGTCTGCAACGGAATTTCGGAATACGACGATCGAAAGATCAGCTCAGGAACCGGTGGTTGGACCTCAAATTACGAGAACATGAGCAGTACAGAAAGATCCGGAGAGTGCTGCAAAAAAGTAAGTAGTTGTGCTGTGTTCCTATTCTTTTTGTGTTTATTACGTTCGTGCTGCTCCATGTGCTTTTAGGAACTGTTGTACAGTTTAAAATGGCAACTTTCATGTTCATGGGCACATTATTCGTTCGGATCAAACATTTTTCGTTCCAACTATAAAATACCATTGTTTAGCCCATATGCATTTGGCCACCATTTTGACGCCCTATACTTGTCTTCAAAGAATTGGGTTGTGTAGATGGCTTTGTTACTAGAATGAAATGCAAACTAGATTCTGTGTAAGGAGAGGACACTCAGCAGCTGTTTTCACATCTGGACACTGGAGCACTAGTGTGGGACAAAAGAACACCATTTTTATTAGGGGGGCCACACAAGTGCTCCAGTGTATACTATAGGGGAGTCTCCATCTGCGAAGCTTGTACAAAACAGGTAAAGTATTGCAGGTTGACAAAGGACACTAAAAAAGCTACATCTTGGAACTCTGCTAAAATAGACAATTGTACCTCACTTCCAAGCAATGTTTCCTATTTATAGTTCTGACATTAAATATCTGTGTGCTAAGTATACCATTTTTGTTTTACATAGGGGATAAAAGACTCGGAGGACACCCCTGATCTGAGGAGACCAGAGCCCCCCCCCTCTGGAAGAAGGGGAAATCCCCCCAACACAAGCTGAGCAGGAGGATGAAGACGTGGTGGAAATTGTCACCACAACAGGTGAGTGTCTGCAACCACAGGCTCAGATAAGAGATGGATGGCGGCATTTTTTTTAAACCAAATTTATTTTGGGGTTCCTCTCTTTTTAGGTGATCGTGATGTTGTGGATCCAGATCCTTTCACATCCGAAAGTGCCCAGATCCTGATCGGGGAGATCATGGGGTGTAATTTACAATTGGAAATCATCAAGCAAAACATCAATGATGTTATTCCAAAATATAAAAACATCATTAATGTTTTGGGGCGAGTTTAAAACCCCTCCAAATCACTTTCTTCTTTTGTGTGCTACAATGTGCTAAATGTTTTTGTGATTTTTCCAAAAGCCAAATTTGGAGGATGCACACAGTGTGTCAACATGTGCTATCTGCCATCACGGGAGATGAATGGACGCGTTTTGGGGGTGCAACCCCTTCCTCAATAATAAAGTAGCGGTGAGGAAGGGGTTTCTCCCCCAAAACACATCCCTTGATCCCCCGTGATGGCAGCTAGCACATGTTGACATTGGGAAATTTGTGTGCATCTTCCAAATTTCGCTTTTCCAGGGGTGATTTCCCCCCATCTCAACGCAATATCAAACACAGTTCCTAAATACTCATGTCTGATATTGCCTTCAAATTCGACCAAATGTGACATTTGTAAGTTCAAGATTTGTGTCTTTTCTTGTTGGTTTTACACAGGCCTGTTTTCTATAAAATGGACATTTTGATTTTGGATAATGCCACCACAAAAATTGTTATACAACAAACATGTTGGTTTGTTTGAAAAACCTTTGGTAAATGCACATGTGATTGTGCAGGTATTAAAAAGATTGTTAATCAAGAATGTGTGGATTATTGTCTCAACGCTACAACACTTTTGGGGTGATGTAATTGTTGTTTTATGAGAAAATGGGGGTTATTTCCTAAGGGCAAATCCACTTTGCACTACAAGTGCAGTTTCAGTGCAGTTGCAAGTGCACTTGTAGTGAAATGTGTTTTTGCATTTAGTAAATAACAGCCAACAGTGTTTTGTATAAGGTTACACAATCACGCCATTTTCTGCACTCAAAACATTTCTGTCAGGGTCAGCTAAAACAAACACAAGCAGTAAATGTCCACAAAGAATTTCTTTTTTTTTTTTTTTTTTTAGTATAAAAAGGCTTCACAGATTGTCTGGCATATTGATAGCCCCCCTAAAGAACTCCAGGTAGCGTAACCAGACATCACGGGCACTCAGGGAGGGCAAGCCAGGACGGCCACTTTCAAGCGCCGTCAGTGTGGTTTGATGTATGATTCCAGCCTCAGGCCCAACTGAGCCAGCATAGTTGGCAGAATGTTTCCTTAAAAAGTTATGGAGAACACAGCACGCAAGTATAATATGGTTCAGTTTATACTCCGCCATATGGATGGGTGTCATAAATAGGCGGAGCCGGCTGGCCAGGATTCCAAATGTGTCCTCCATCACTCTTCGGGCTCTGGCCAGCCGGTAATTAAAAACCCTCTGTTCCGGGGTGAGGGTCCTCATTGGGAATGGCCGCATCAGGTGGTCCCCCAGCGCAAACGCTTTATCAGCAACGAACACAAATGGGAGTCCTTCAACATTGTCCTCTGGTGCTGGCAAGTCCAAGCTGCCATTCTGGAGATGCCTGTAGAACTCTGTCTGGGCGATGACTCCACCATCGGACATCCAGCCATTCTTCCCCACGTCCACATACAAGAAGTCGTAATTAGCCGACACCACCGCCAACATCACTATACTATTGAACCCTTTGTAATTATAATAGTACGACCCCGAGTTGGGTGGTGGGACGATGTGGACGTGTTTCCCATCAATTGCCCCTCCGCAGTTAGGAAAGTCCCACCTCTGGGCAAAGTGGGAGGCCACAGTCTGCCATTCCTGTGGCGTGGAAGGAAACTGTTGAGGAAAAAACAATAAACATTACTATTTTTTCACAGAAACATGGCAAGCAGATTAGGCACAAACATTATGTGACAACCTCCAGATAGCATTTAGTAAGGGGAATTTAACAAGGCCAAAGTATAAGGTACACCTATCATATTCCCCCCCCCCCTCTCATGGGCCATTTCTAACATTATAGGGGGGGGGAATCTTGGACAGGTAACCCTCTTCACTTCATTGAGAGCTGAATGCCTAAATAATGGGTATTACTTTGAACAGCCCCTCTTTAGTTACGCTATTGGCAGACCACTGGACAGGTAAAAAGTGTCATAATACAAAGATATAAATACACATTGTACACATTTGAGGACATTTGGACATTCTGCTATTACCTATCAAGATAATAATAGTATACAAAAACTTGAAACAGTACCATTGAAAAGTATACAGGCAGGCCCTTGCACTACATGCTTTGGGCAATTCATCCATAAATCTGACCAGTAAAGAGGTGGGTATAGTGTGTATGGGTTTGGCAAAGTCAGCAGATAGATGATTGAGGATACATAGAGAATTGGGATCAGCTGACTTAGCAGTTGGGGGAGGGAGGGTTACAAAAAATTATTTGGGGACACCAAAAAAAAAAGCCTCTGGCACTCTGCCTGAATTTAAATCAAAAATAACATTTCCAAACATTTTAGGGGGTGTTTGGGGTAAAGCACTACTATAGAGCTGATAAAATACATTGTTAAGTGACTACATGAGGTGACTATAGGCCAGGAAAGACCATGCTGGGGAGGTTATTAAAGGGCAAATATGTATGAAGGACCTAAAATAATAATTACATAAAAATCCAGCATGCATGAGGACAAAGGGGACATTCACAGCAGATTCCAATTATGGTAATTAGGGAATGAGGAAAGAAATACAATATATTAGCAAACATTCAATACAATAAAATGTGACATTAAAGGATAAAAATATTACCTTCATATACTCCTTCTGCAGGACCTGGATGATGGCAGAACAGGTCTCTGGGATAATGATACCCGGAGCCTGGGGGGAGATGCCTGTCGAGAACTTCAAGTCCTGCAGGCTTCTCCCTGTCGCCAAATACCGCAGGGTAGCGACCAACCTCTGCTCCGGAGTGATGGCTTGCCTCATGCAGGTATCCTGCCTGCTGATATAGGGGGTCAGCGAAGCCAACAAATGGTGAAACACGGGGTCCGTCATCCTGAGAAAGTTCCTGAAATCATCAGGATTATTCTCACGGATCTCACGGAGCAAAGGCATATGAGAGAACTGGTCACGCTGAAGCAACCAATTCTTGGTCCATGAACTCCTCCCCACCCTGTTCATGGACTGGACTTGTGTCAATGTCAGGACCCCAACACCAAGCCCCCGCACAGCACGAACTCTACACAAGATTAGCAAAAGGAGCCCAAAGGTTGCTGCGCTTGGTTCTGAACTGGCCTTTTCTAGTCTCGTCGTACGTGGTGTACGTGACCGCGTGGTTGGCGATCGGAAATTCCGACAACTTTGTGCGACCGTGTGTAGACAAAAAAAGTTTGAGCCAACATCCGTCGGAAAAAATCCTAGGATTTTGTTGTCGGAATGTCCGAACAAAGTCCGACCGTGTGTACGCCCTATAAGGCTCGATTCACATCTATGCATGTTGCTTTTGAGCGTTTCTGCAGTGTTTTTTGTGGTGCTTGCCGCATTTTTGAGCAGTGTTTTTGCAGCGTTTTTACAGTGTTTTTGCCGCGTTTTGCGTTTTTTAAATTTTTTTTACAGTTTTTTTTAGACTGTATACAGTCTAAAGAAAACAACAACAAAAAAAAACGCCGCAAAAATGCTGTAAAAACGCTGCAAAAAAATGCTGTACTTGCATTTTTGATGCTGGTCCATTGAATTCTATTACATGCAAAACGCTGCATTTTGCATGAATAAAAGTCCCTGGCCCTTTCCAAAAACACAGAGGTACAAAAATGCATTGATGTGAACATGTTCCATAGGAACCCATGTTAAAAAATTCCCATGCATTTCTGCAAAATGCAAAATGTATCAAAAAACACGTTAGTGTGAATGGAGCCTAAAAGTGAATGGCGCATTGTCATTTTTTTCACTTTTGTCACTTTTTTGTGCCTAAGTGCATAGAGTAAATGCACATATTTGAATGCATCAAATACACATGTTTTTATTGAAAACACTTCTCTATCATACTTGATAGAACTTGATCAAATGTCATGATATGAGAGATGACATGGAGTGGACAGTGGGGGAAGTTGGTCACCATACTGATATTTCTCCTACCACACCGTAAAACCCACCCTACCCTGTTTTTGGTGTTTGCATAACTTTGTGTGACATATTGTAGTTTACAGAGCACAAAGACTGCATGTTTATCAAAGGACCTAGGTAAAACTTACTGAACTCTTAATAAGTTAACAAAAGACCTGTGTCTGCCGTCTTCTAGAGTAATTTGCTTTTGTCTTAATATACTTTTCTGGTCAGTGATTAATATCTTTATTTCATGCAATGTAATGTGTCTAAGGTACAGCCAAAGATTTCAGATGAGTTTAATTAATCAGCTTGTCTGTGTGTCTAGTGCTTTAATTAATCATAGGCTGTATCTCCCAAAGCAAATTGTGTAAGCGGAACATGTCTGAAATCTCCCTGGGTGAAGGGTGGGAAGCTTGGCTGAAGAGGGCACTGGAGTTTAATTTGAAGACAAAACGTAATTCCTTTTTGTATCCCCTTAACGCAAGAGCTTCATGTGTTTCACAGAAATTGTATCTAAGTATACAAAAAAAGTTTATTTGTTTTAAGAAACAGAAGGAAGTTTTGTTTTTACTCAAAGTATTGCAATTAAATATATGCATGCATAGATACAGTATACATTGTATACAGTGGGGACGGAAAGTATTCAGACCCCTTTAAATTTTTCACTCTTTGTTATATTGCAGCCATTTGCTAAAATCATTTAAGTTCATTTTTTTCCTCATTAATGTACACACAGCACCCCATATTGGCAGAAAAACACAGAATTGTTCACATTTTTGCAGATTTATTAAAAAAGAAAAACTGAAATATCACACGGTCCTAGGTATTCAGACCCTTTGCTGTGACACTCATATATTTAACTCAGGTGCTGGCCATTTCTTCTGATCATCCTTGAGATGGTTCTACACCTTCATTTGAGTCCAGCTGTGTTTGATTATACTGATTGGACTTGATTAGGAAAGCCACACACCTGTCTATATAAGACCTTACAGCTCACAGCGCATGTCAGAGCAAATGAGAATCATGAGGTCAAAGGAACTGCCTGAAGAGCTCAGAGACAGAATTGTGGCAAGTCACAGATCTGGCCAAGGTTACAAAAAAAAATTCTGCTGCACTTAAGGTTCCTAAGAGCACAGTGGCCCCCATAATTCTTAAATGGAAGACGTTTGGGACGACCAGAACCCTTCCTAGAGCTGGCCATCCGGCCAAACTGAGCTATCGGGGAAGAAGAGCCTTGGTGAGAGAGGTAAAGAAGAACCCAAAGATCACTGTGGCTGAGCTCCAGAGATGCAGTCGGGAGATGGGAGAAAGTTGTATAAAGTCAACCATCACCACAGCCCTCCACCAGTCGGGCTTTATGGCAGAGTGGCCAGACGGAAGCCTCTCCTCAGTGCAAGACACATGAAAGCCCACATGGAGTTTGCTAAAAAACACCCGAAGGACTCCAAAATGGTGAGAAATAAGATTTTCTGGTCTGATGAGACCAAGATAGAACTTTTTGGCCTTAATTCTAAGAGGTATGTGTGGAGAAAACCAGGCACTGCTCATCACCTGTCCAATACAGTCCCAACAGTGAAGCGTGGTGGTGGCAGCATCATGCTGTGGGGGTGTTTTTCAGCTGCAGGGACAGGACAACTGGTTGCAATTGAGGGAAAGATGAATGCGGCCAAGTACAGGGATATCCTGGACGAAAACCTTCTCCAGAGTGCTCGGGACCACAGACTGGGCCGAAGGTTTACCTTCCAACAAGACAATGACCCTAAGCACACAGCTAAAATTACGAAGGAGTGGCTTCACAACAATTCCGTGACTGTTCTTAAATGGCCCAGCAAGAGCCCTGACTTAAACCCAATTTAGCATCTCTGGAGAGACCTAAAAATGGCTGTCCACCAACGTTTACCATCCAACCTGACAGAACTGGAGAGGATCTGCAAGGGGGAATGGCAGAGGATCCCCAAATCCAGGTGTGAAAAACTTGTTGCATCTTTCCCAAAAAGACTCTTGGCTGTATTAGATCAAAAGGGTCTGAATGCTTAGGACCATGTGATATTTCAGTTTTTCTTTTTTAATAAATCTGCAAAAATGTCAACAATTCTGTGTCTTTCTGTCGATATGGGGTGTGTACAGTAGCCTCCCTGGCGGTTTTCCCGAGTGTGGCTCGGGGTTAAAATTCAGTACCATTAGCGGTAACCCCGAGCCACACTCGGGATCGCATTGCAGGATCCTGGGGCGGCGTTACTTACCTTGTCCCCGGGATCCTGCGATGTCCCCCGCAGTGTCCGAGGGCTCCGTCCTCCTCCGAAGCCTCTCCGTGCCAGGCTCCGTTCCCTGCGAGCGGCGCGACGCACGGGGGCGGAGCCTGGCGGCAAATTCAAAAAACTGTCAAAATCATAACACATACAGTACTGTAATCTTACAGATTACAGTACTGTATGAAATGATTTCACATCCCTTTTGTCCCCAGTGCTCTGGCCCATGCCCTGCATGCAGTTTTACATGATATACACTGTTCTTTCTGCCTGGAAACTGGAGATTGTCCATAGCAACCAAAAAGTGTCCCTTTACGTCAAAAGTGGCTTTAGACCAGCTAGAAAACAGCGATAATAAATTAGAACACTTGCAGAATTGAGCGATAGTGAATTGTGGGGAAATTTATTTTATTACTATTTTTTAAAAATTTTTTTAATTATTTATTTTTATTTATTATATTATAATTTATGTTTTTGTGTTTCAAACTTTATCATACCCGGGATATCTACTAGACTCTGGTTTGGACAGATTTAAGTGTGTTATTGTTAAGATTTACAGACCTACAATATAAAACGCCAAATTTCCATGCAAAATAATGGTACCGCTTTCAGCACCTAAAATCCGAAATAATCATACCGCCAGGGAGGTTAATGAGGAAAAAAATGAACTTAAATGATTTTAGCAAATGGCTGCAATATAACAAAGAGTGAAAAGTTTAAGGAGGTCTGAATACTTTCCGCCCCCACTGTATATTGTTATTTATTTCTTCCATCCTGTACCATACCAGGACACCTTTAGATGTGGGGGTTTATTGAGGTGGAGGAGACTTACATGAATCTGGAAGATGCTTTATAATAAGTGAGCCCCCACACATCTGCCCCCCTTCTGGGGGATGATTAGAACACTCATTCCCAGATAAAGTGAAACTGTAAATAAATACACTGTAACCAAGGAAAAGTCTTTTAAGAAAAAAATAAAAATGTAAACAATGTCACGTTGTTCAGCGATGTAACTCCATCTTTAGCCTAGCCTACCCATCTATGGTGTTGCCCTGCAGCCACAAGACCTTTTGTTATATGTAATCAAAGAAAACAGGGTAAGGGAAACTGAATGCAGGCATCTAGCATCAGGGATGGCCAGATCTGTGTAGCTGCACTTAGGAAACTGAAACCAGTATGTGTATGATTATTAACCACTTCAATACAGGGCACCCCCCCCCTTCCTGCCCAGGACAATTTTCAGCTTTCAACGCCGTCACACTTTGAATGACATTTGCGCGGTCATGCAAAACTGTACTCAAACTATATTTTTATCATTTTCTTCCCACAAATAGAGCTTTCTTTTGGTGGTATTTGATCACCACTGGGGTTTTATTTTTTGCTAAACAAACAGATTTTTTTTTAAATCTTTTTTTTCTTTGTTTCTGTTATAAAATTTTGTTTTCTCCTTCACTGATGGGCACTGATGAGGCTGCACTGATGGGCACTGATTAGGCTGCACTAATGGGCACTGATGAATTGGCACTGGTAAGGTGGCACTAATGGGAACTGACGAGAAAGCACTAATATGTAGAATTGATGGACACTGATAGGCGGCGCTGATATGCAGCATGATGGGCACTATTAGGAAGCACTGATCTGAAGCTCTAATGGGCACTGATAGGTCGAAACTGATGGCCACTGATAGGTGGCACTGATGGGCACTGACAGGCAGCACTGATGGGCACTGACAGGCAATGACAGGCAGCACTGATGGGCACTAATAGATGTCACTGATGCGCAGCACTGATGATGAGGTACTGACAAGCATTTCTGATGGGCACTAATTGGCATATGTGAAGGGCACTGACTGGTGTTACTGATGGGCACTGACTGGCACTTTGGTGGACACTGTCTGACAGCCGATGGGCAGTGATTGAAAGATGTGGTGGGCACCTCAATGTGCTGATTATCAATGCTACCGATCAGCTCTCCTGTCAGTGCGCAATGAAGAAAGACTTTTACTGGCACTTCCTGGTTACATGCTCTGATCAGCTGTGATTGGTTACAGCTGATCACGTGGTAAAGAGCTTAAGTCATAGGCTCTTTACCACGATTGGAGTTGCAGTGTGTCAGAGTGACACACCACACCACCGATCGGCGCACTGCGTGCCCCCGTGGCGCATGCCATCGTTGTTTATCCTGCTGGATGTCATATGACGTTCAGTCAGGATAACTTAACCACTTTGCGCACATCATTCTGTTATATGGTGGGCGGGAAGTGGTTAATATTGCAACAAAAACATATCCAAAGACAAGAAAAACAGACTATACAGCAAACACGAAGATGCAAGTGAACAGTAACCAAGTGACAGAAAACCTAACTAGCAAACTAACCAAGTAAAAGGGGAGCACAGATTAACAGGGTAAAACCAGGGATGCAGTACTGGGATCAGAAACAAGGGAAACAGATATGAGGTAACAGGGTACAGGGTACAGGTATAGGACAGGCACAGGATCTGGCTCAGGATAAATCAGCCAGCAGGTATCTGCCTAGGAGGCAAAACACTGAAGCAAGAAAAAAATATAAAATATAAAATAAGTCAATTGGATATATAAAAAATATATTTTATTCATACAAAATTACATAAAGTTACAAAAAAGTGGAATTATAAAAACATGAGCTCTGGTATATGAACCTTCTATTCTACACAGGATGTCCTAATGGCGTAAATAAACAACATTATATACATGACATTTTTTTTTAAACTTGATATTCTGCTCAAATGCCAACTCATTTCGATTTGTGCCAGTTTAAATCTTCCTCAGAGGGATAAGGATATCTTTAATAGAGAGGTTACAGGTGACCAGAGCATACTAAAGAACACCCAAGCAAGTAAGTTTCAGAACAGTCGCCCAACAAGTAGACACACTGGGGCCCAAATTGAGCCTATGAGAGATCACATCTACTGAGTGGGCAGAAAGTGAGGCCCACACATGCACTTTAATTCAATGATAGATTGAGTGTCAGCTCCTTATGTGTTTTTTGGGGAGTTCCTTTATGTATATAGAATTACGGATTCTCAGATATGGACAGTCCAAAAGTTTAATTTATATGATGACAGTATTCCCAAAGGAGACAGGGTAATAAAGACAAGCCGCTGTATAGCAAAAAATTCTCACACAGAATGATGTGGTGTGTTGGCTCCAGGCTGGAGCCAACACACCACATCATTCTGTATGAGGATTTCCTCCCTCTCAGCAAATGGGATGCCTTGTAGGCTCAATTTGGGCGACCGTTCTGAAAGCCACCTGCTTGGGTGTTTTTTAGTATGGTCACCTGTAACCTCTCCATTAAAGATGTCCTTATCCCCTGAGGAAGATTTAAACTAGCACAAAAAAAACACGTTGGGTTTTTTGAGCAGTGTATCAAGTTTGAAAAAATTTTCATGCATATAATGTTGTTTATGCCATTAGGACATCCTGTGTAGTATAGAGGGTACATATACCAGAGCTAATGTTTTTATAATTGCCCTTTCTTTTTGAAACTTGTAATTTTGTATCAATAAAATATATTTTTTACATACCCAATTGACTTATTATGTATTATTGACTTATTTTGAATTTTTATGTATTGCTGCCTAAAAGGCCCTGGGAGTTTCTCTCTATTTTTGGTTTTGTTACATAATTTGGGGTGAGCAGCACTTTTTTCACCCATATGGATGGGCTCCTCTATCTATGAAACACTGATGCAAGATAGAATAGTAGAAGAGGGACTAAATACTCCCCCAGCAGCCGGCTTCAGGGGAAGACTAATTGCTGGACAGGGGCGGGCTGAAAACTCATTGGGGCCCCTGGGCAATGGGAAATCATGGGGCTCCTGTGTCCTCACCCACACTCGAGACAAACTCACACAAAAACCCACCTACATACTGCAGCTAAGCTGCATAGAGGGGGCATTTAAATATCAACCACAGCATAGCCTGCTGGAAGTTCCTGGCGCCTTTCCATAGAAGCTGCTGGGCACTTCCAGGTTTAAAGATGTCCGCAGCATGGCAGGCTTCCTTATAATGCAACTAGGGGTGTTTTAAGAAAGCAGTTTGGCTATAATGCTAGAGAAAGATGTACAGCGCGCACAGTGTACCACTGCAAATATTGGGTGTGGTTTTTAGGGGCTGTAGGTACAGTAGGTGCCACCGATATTGTGCCAATCTCGCCGCTGTTAGCGGTGAGATTGACACCTGCGAGCCCCGTCGCGGGAGCCAGCGCGAGCTCTGTCGCTCCTCCCACTCACCGCCCCCAATGGATTCCTATGGATGCACGGCATCTCGTGGGGGTGAAGAGCGCGAGAAGCACAGCCTCGCATCGCTGATTTCCAGCGCAATCCCATCGCCGGCTGCCTCCACCACCTCCATGCGAAGCACACCCGAGTCTGCATGGCTGGCACCCACACACAGCCATTAATGTCTAAACTGCTGACAACATAAGTGAGTACACCCCTAAGTGAAAATGTCCAAATTCGGCCCAATTAGCCATCCCCCCCGGTGTCATGTGACTCATTAGTGTTACAAGGTCTCAGGTGTGAATGGGGAGCAGGTGTGTTTAATTTGGTGTTATCGCTCTCACTCTCTCATACTGGTTACTGGAAGTTCAACATGGCACCTCATGGCAAAGAACTCTCTGAGGATCTGGAAAAAAGAATTGTTGCTCTACATAAAGATAGCCTAGGCTATAAGAAGATTGCCAAGACCCTGAAACTGAGCTGCAGCATGGTGACCAAGACCATACAGTGGTTTAACAGGACAGGTTCCACTCAGAACAGGCCTCGCAATGGTCAACCAAAAAAACTGAGTGCACGTGCTCAGTGTCATATCCAGAGGTTGTCTTTGGGAAATAAACATATGAGTGCTGCCAGCATTGCTGCAGAGGTTGAAGGGGTGGGGGGTCAGCCTGTCAGTGCTCAAACCATACTCTGCATAATGCATCAAACTGGTCTGCATGGCTGTTGTCCCAGAAGGAAGCTTTTTCTAAAGATGATGCACAAAAAAGCCCGCAAACGGTTTGCTGAAGACAAGCAGACTAAGGACATGTATTACTGGAACCATGTCCTGTGGTTTGATGAGACCAAGATAAACTTATTTTGTTCAGATGGTGTCAAGCGTGTGTGGTGGCAACCAGGTGAGGAGTACAAAGACATGTGTGTCTTGCCTACAGTCAAGCATGGTGGTGGGAGTGTCATGGTCTGGGGCTGCATGAGTGCTTCCGGCACTGGGGAGCTACAGTTCATTGAGGGATCCATGAATGCCAACATGTACTGTGACATACTGAAGCAGAGCATGATCCCTTCCCTTCAGAGACTGGACCGCAGGGCAGTATTCCAACATGATAACGACCCCAAACACACCTCCAAGACTACCGCTGCCTTGCTAAAGAAGCTGAGGGTAAAAGTAATAGACTGGCCAAGCATGTCTCCAGACCTAAAACCTATTGAGCATGTGGATGTGGGGCATCCTCAAATGGAAGGTGGAGGAGTGCAAGGTCTCGGTCTCTAACATCCACCAGCTCCCTGATGTCCTCATGGAAAAGTGGAAGAGGACTCCAGTGGCAACCTGTGAAGCTCTGGTGAACTCCATGCCCAAGAGGGTTAAGGCAGTGCTGGAAAATAATGGTGGCCACACAAAATATTGACACTTTGGGCCCAATTTGGACATTTTCACTTAAGGGTGTACTCACTTTTGTTGCCAGCGGTTTAGACATTAATGGCTGTGTGATGAGTTATTTTGAGGGGACAGCAAATTTACACTGTTATACAAGCTGTACACTCACTACTTTACTTGAAGCAAAGTGTAATTTCTTCAGTGTTGTCACATGAAAAGCTAGAATAAAATATTTACAAAAATGTGAGGGGTGTACTCATTTCTGTTAGATACTGTGTGTGTGTATGTATATATATATATATATATATATATATATATATATGTATGTATGTATGTATGTATGTGTATATATATATATATATATATATATATATATATATATGTATGTATGTATGTATGTATGTATATATATATCCCAAGAAATTCTTTAAGTATATAAACAGTACAAAAGGGAGGACAGACCATATTGGCCCCATAAAGAGTGAGGAAGGACATCTGGTTACAAAGGATGGGGAGATGGCAAAGGTATTGAATTTATTCTTCTCCTCAGTCTTCACGAGTGAATCGGAGGGCTTCAGTAACCAAAACTGCAGTGTTTATCCTCATGACACAACACAGGAAGCACCTCCATGGTTAACAGAGGACAGAATTAAAATTAGACTTGAGAAACTTAACGTTAATAAATCACCGGGACCAGATGGCTTGCATCCGAGGGTACTTAGGGAACTCAGTCAATTGATTGCCAGACCGTTGTTCCTAATTTTTACAGATAGTCTACTGACTGGAATGGTACCAGCTGATTGGAGAAAAGCCAATGTAGCACCAATATTTAAAAAGGGCCCAAAATACATCCCTGGGAATTACAGACCAGTTAGCCTAACATCAATAGTATGTAAACTCTTGGAGGGGATGATAAGGGACTATATACAAGATTTTAGTAATAAGAATGATATCATTAGCAGTAATCAGCATAGATTCATGAAGAATCGTTCTTGCCAAACCAATCTATTAACCTTCTATGAGGAGGTGAGTTGCCATCTAGATAAAGGAAGGGCCGTAGACGTGGTGTATCTGGATTTTGCAAAAGCATTTGACACAGTTCCCCATAAACATTTTCTGTACAAAATAAGGTCCGTTGGCATGGACCATAGGGTGAGTACATGGATTGAAAACTGGCTACAAGGGCGAGTTCAGAGGGTGGTGATAAATGGGGAGTACTCAGAATAGTCAGGGGTGGGTAGTGGGGTTCCCCAGGGTTCTGTGCTGGGACCGATCCTATTTAATTTATTCATAAACGACCTGGAGGATGGGATAAACAGTTCAATCTCTGTATTTGCAGACGATACTAAGCTAAGCAGGGCAATAACTTCTCCGCAGGATGTGGAAACCTTGCAAAAAGACCTGAACAAATTAATGGGGTGGGCGACTACATGGCAAATGAGGTTCAATGTAGAAAAATGTAAAATAATGCATTTGGGTGGCAAAAATTTGAATGCAATCTATACACTGGGGGGAGAACCTCTGGGGGAATCTAGGATGGAAAAGGACCTGGGGGTCCTAGTAGATGATAGGCTCAGCAATGGCATGCAATACCAAGCTGCTGCTAACAAAGCAAACAGAATATTGGCATGCATTAAAAGGGGGATAAACTCCAGAGATAAAACGATAATTCTCCCACTCTACAAGGCTCTGGTCCGGCCGCACCTGGAGTATGCTGTCCAGTTCTGGGCACCAGTCCTCAGGAAGGATGTACTGGAAATGGAGCGAGTACAAAGAAGGGCAACAAAGCTAATAAAGGGTCTGGAGGATCTTAGTTATGAGGAAAGGTTGCGAGCACTGAACTTATTCTCTCTGAAGAAGAGACGCTTGAGAGGGGATATGATTTCAATTTACAAATACTGTACTGGTGACCCCACAATAGGGATAAAACTTTTTCGCAGAAGAGAGTTTAATAAGACTCGTGGCCACTCATTACAATTAGAAGAAAAGAGGTTTAACCTTAAACTACGTAGAGGGTTCTTTACTGTAAGAGCGGCAAGGATATGGAATTCCCTTCCACAGGTGGTGGTCTCAGCTGGGAGCATTGATAGCTTCAAGAAACTATTAGATAATCACCTGAATGACCGCAACATACAGGGATATACAATGTAATACTGACACATAATCACACACATAGGTTGGACTTAATGGACTTGTGTCTTTTTTTTCAACCTCACCTGCTATGTAACTATGTAACTATATATATATATATATATATATATATATATATATATATATATGTGTGTGTATATATATATATATATATATATGTGTTCTGTTCTGTTTAAACCTTGATACCTTTTTTTAGTATTTTCCGAGAAAATTGCATTTATGGCAGAATTCCTAATAATTTGTTCGCTATAACATTATTATCACCCAGTCAGTACAATTTTATATTACAAAACATACAGTGACTTTCCTGCTCTCTTCCCCTCCCCCCACCTCAACCTCTCGGCCTCCTTCCCATCTTTTCCATACCCCCTTCAAGTGCACCTTACCTACCCACATAAGTGCCTGGTATGATTATCTTGTATGTTTATATTTACAAAATACTAAGGGTAACTTTGTTAAACTGACTTTCATACCAACTGGTGTACCTTGTTAACTACACTCAATATGTTTACTTCTTGTTTCTCTATTTTAGCACATGTTTATGCATTACCTTGTTTTGCTTCTACAAGAAGGTTGGGTGTGTTGTCTCCCCCTATGACACAGTTTGCGCCCATATGGGATGTCTGGGGAGGTTGGATGGCACACTTCACCTCATATTTAACAAATAATGTCATCACATCGTTCACCTTGTTTCATCTTCACTCTGTCGCTTATACTCCATTAAGTGATTCCCCTAACTTTGTCAACTGTATGACAAATGATGTTCGCACTCTGTTCCTTGTGAAAAACTCAATAAAAACATTGAACACAAAGATACTTGATGATAGAGGGGTTGCCTTGAACGGCCATTCGGCTCCAACTCAGCTCCTTCCTGACAGGGTTACTAACCCCTCACAACTTTTTTTATTTACATTGAGAAAACATGGAACATCTACTGACAGAATGCATTTTTTCTACTGAGAACCTGAAATATGACAGAAACTCCAATTAGAAACTAAGAGGGGGAGAGGGGCTGGATGGATGGGGGGGGGGGATATGTATCGGAGGGAGAGAGAGAGAGAAATGGGGAGACTCACTAACGCACCAAAAATGCAAATAGTGGTGCATTTCTAAAGTGATTTTGCAGCAAATTTAAAATGATTTCCATTCATTCCAATGAGAAGCTGCATTTCTGGTACAGTTCTTAAAACCACACCAAAGATGCAGCATGCAGGGCTTTTCAAAACGCACTGCACCTGTAATGCAGTGGTGTGAAGAGTCCCATAGGATTTAAAAGGAAAACATTTTCTTGAGTTTTTCTTGCAAGGTAAAAACGCAGGAAAAACATATCAGTGTGAAAGGGCCCTTAAGTGAAGATTCTCAACACCACTTACCGACCGCCTAACTGTAAATGTACGTCATTACTTTGATGTTAAATACTGGCTGCCATAACCCTGTATCTTTTTTCAGTCAGGCTCTCAGCTTTCATATAAATGTGGATTACTTTTATAGGTGGAGGGAAAGGTGCCCCCTCCCGCAGCTTCCCGGTCGTCTCTGAGCTTACCAAAGCGGTCGGTAAGCCTGGAGCCGATCCGATCCTCCTGATGCCTGGACACCAAGCCGAGTGAGGGCAAGATAGCAAGATATGCAAGATATGGAGGTCCGGAGCAACATCTGATATCACTTCCAACTCTCAGGCTCAAAGGGATTTTATTTCCCCTTCCTAAAGTCAAAATGACTTTTTTTTTTTGCTTTTAAAGGTAAAGGACAGATCTGGGGTCTTTTTGAACTCAGATTTTCAATAAAGAGGATCTATCATGCCTATTCCTATTACAAGTCTTAAGGAAATTGTAAATTCTGTATAAAATTGTATTCTATTTTGTATGGTTTTCCTATGTATTGCACACTGCACTCATTGTGCACACGGCATTAATAATGTTTTCATAACATGTTTGCATTCTTTCGAGTCCTGATTAGAATTAGCCTGCCTATGCTACGCCTCTTGTTACCATACAAGTACAATATAATATTAATATGATACCTACGTAACCATGTGTACAAAAACCTTCAATTGTGTCAAATAAAACCAAACAGTTATTTTGGAAAGATGTTGAGTGTATCTTTTTGTGTCTGTTACCTACTGCAGTAGTTATTAATTTGGAACCACTAATCAATATGAGGATAGGAGTTGCCTATCTATAAAATATCCACAACAGTTGGCAAGCTTTGCCTAAGAGGGAATTTACAGGTCACCCTGAGAATCTGAAACGAGGAGCTTGAGACGATTCGGAAATTTCTGATAATCAGCCGGCTGAGGTAAGCCCTTTTGTTTACATTTGAGTTATCAGACTTCCTTGATTGATAAGGCATTTTTAGGAAAAGGGGCACCTATTTTACTCCACTTGATCAAACTGTATTGATTGGTGGTTATATGTTATGATGTTACTGTCTACTGTCCATCCACGTGTTATAGATAAGAAAGGGAAGAATAGTGCTGTTAACAGGTTATATGAAGCACACATCTGATGTAATAATAGTTTAGAGGCAAGAAGCCATAGGCACAATAAGAGAAGAGAGAAGAAAAAAGACTAGCCAGTCATTATGGGCATTAAATTAAGTAAGGGAATGAAGGGTAAGAGACCCTCAAAAAACACCCAGTACAAGAGAAGCGCTATAAAATATACAAAACCGAAGGTGCAGTTCCATCTATACTGAGCCCCTAAATAAATGGTTAAAGTGGACAGGGATCCACAATGGGTGCCAGGGTTACCACAGGGACTAAGAATCAAGCAGATTTAACAGCTAGAGAAACAGTTATTTATTTGAACGAGATGGATCAAGGGTTAATTTGTCAACACTAGACATAAAGGGAAATTTTGATGTTAAGTTGTGTGATGAATTTTGGGTCAGGCACTACAACTAGTAAATTCTAAAACATGAGAAAAAGCCAAAACAGAGAAATGAGAGTCAAACTGTATGGGAATAACACTTTTTGGCCTTGGCCCAAAACAGAATACTTTATATGTGGTCAGAGAGGGAAGATGGGATGAGCATTATGGTTACCCATCTGATCATAGGAGCTAGAGTAAGTTCAGTACAGGGTTACAGTACATGGGATGCAAGGGGTATCAGAGAACAAAATAAGGAAAGCAGTTTTTAGGGAGGTAAAACTAACTTAAGCAAGGAAAATATTGAAGAGTGTTAAAAGAAAGTGAGAGAACTATATACATGTGTTGTCTACAAATGGATAAAATGTAAGCGATCTTTATAGAGATAATCATGCATGTGAATGCTGGAACTTATAGTTCTACATCTTGTGTTTGCTGTTAGCTCCTTGCTGATATGACCCCCTCCTTTGCTCCCCTCTCTTTTCGCTTTCTCATGAAAGAATGTGCTGGAAGAGACATTTGTGGCAAGGACACCCATGATATGACTACACATATATCATAACAATATCTGCCGTTTTAATTAATCTGATAAACAATGTAATCATGGTTATTTTGAATCTGTTTTACAAACATGGTAAAATGAAGGTTACATTTAAAAGTACACAGTACAGAATTACACAAATTAAATATTCTTTGATAGTGGAAACAGTGCATTTAAACAAGGGAAATAAATAAAACGTCCTCCTTTAAGGCGACATACTGTATCTGTGGAAATATATTAGAATTAGGGTGTGATATTGAGATTATCACTTGAGTATTAATTTCTGAAATGAGGTTAACAATTTTATTAATATAGATTTATTTTAATTAGTTTACACAACCTATGGTTGCAAATGAATACAAGTTATTGGAAAAACTTGTAATATGGGTTTACTTTAGATTAAGATAAGGTTGTTAATTATAATACAGCTGTCATAATACTTAAAGCCTAGATGGATGGGATGCATAAGAACTTTTTCTATAGTGATGAAATCTAAAGTCACATGATAATTTGATGTGCAGTCCATGATGTGAGAGAAATAAATGTAAAATCTAGTAGACCCATTACGCCAAGTCAACACACCCTGTTAGGATAGATGTCACCTGCAGCCAGCTGTTTTATAGTTTTTGATCTGGCTAATAATTTTTCTGTTCTTTCATATACAGATTGTTGGTCAAGAATAGAAGGCTTCTAGCACACTGATGAAATTAGGGCTGAATCCCCATCTGTTCCTTATCTCGTCCGGACCCTGTCTTCCGGTATAAATCCCACATGGTCTTTATGTATATAGTTACTGTGACGGGAGGGCCCGTGGAACTCAGAATACATCTTATGTCTAAGTCACCCTGTGCTATCCTGGCACAGGGTGAGTGAGAAAATATATCTTGGACTACTTAAAATGGGACAGTAATATTTGTCCACAATATCTCCCAGGATGTATGTAGAGACTATTATTGGTTTGGTTGATTCTGAACTCAACCTGTTAATTGAGTGAGCTGATCACATTAGCCTCCAGGACTGGCTAGGAGCCGAACTGTTGATGAATAGGCTGAGGAGGGGGGAGATTGTTGTTTGTATTGTTAATTGTAATTAGCTCCAGCTATTGTGTTTATACTACTGTGTGAAGCTCGGTGCCCACAAGTCTGTCATCTGGTCTGGGTAAATTTTTTAGTTAATTAGCTCATGTTAATTATGTTAATTAGGTTACAGTTGTATTGTTAGAGGAGGTTCCAACGGCATATAAAGTCTTGTAACTTTGATTCTAAATAAACAGTTCATGGTAGCAATAAGCAAGTGTCGCCTTGTTTTGTGCTCAGAGAGGTTGGAATATCTGATATCTGTATACAGACTGGGAGGAAGTGATATATGACGGAAGCACTCAAGCGGAGTGTGGGACATTCCGTGACATTGGTGGCAAGCAGCGGGAAAGCTTCCTGCAGTCTGGGACATCCAAACTTCCATCTGGATCCAAGGTCCAGATAGCAGGAGAGGAGAGGTACAGATACCAGCCGCCATGGAAGAGGAATTCAGAAGGAGGTTGCGAGAGATGCAGATACAGCACAGAGGACCAGTATTGGAGCAGGTCCTGCTGGGATGGTGTGATTCTATTCCCTGCTGGTCGCAGTACGGACTGCGGGTGCGGTTTTTGGGAGAAAAACCACACAAGAAGCAGAAAACAGGCTGGTCTGGGCAGAGATAAAGCTGGATGAGAGGCTTAGGTTACAGTTGTATTGTTAGAGGAGGTTCCAACGGCATATAAAGTCTTGTAACTTTGATTCTAAATAAACAGTTCATGGTAGCAACAAGCAAGTGTCGCCTTGTTTTGTGTTTTAGAGAGGTTGAAATATCTGATATCTGCATACAGACTGGGAGGAAGTGATATATGATGGAAGCACTCAAGCGGAGTGTGGGACGCTCTGTGACAGTTACCTATGAAAGAGGCTAAGCGATTGGATAAGAGTTTTGCTAGAATTTTCAAGTCATTATTGACCAGTGAGATAGGCCTGTAGTTCCCCACTTCACTATGGTCTTTGTCCAGTTTTGGTATAACCGAGATAAATGCCAGGTTAGCTGTTGGGTCTAAGGGTTGCCTTTCCTCATAGCGTTAAAATATCATGTAAGGTGAAACCATATAAGGTTTCATATAAGGACCATATAAGGTGAACGCATGTTTGTGAAAACCTTATAATAACAGTTAGAAAATCCATCAGGTCCTGGGGCAGACCTGGTCTGCAGCCCTTTAATAACCTCCAAAAGTTTGGTTTTCAAGATAGGAGATTTAAAAAGGGAGCGATGATTATCTGCAAGAGTGGGAAGGGGGATCCCCTCCAGGAAGGTGGCAAGGTCTCTAGGGTCTTCATCCTTGTTCTTGCTATATAGTTTGGAATAGAAGGAGTGCAAAGTGTCCATAGTACGGCTTGGGTTTTGAGTGATATCACCCTTCAGGCACCTAATTTTGGGAATGGAGATTGCGCGGAAATTAGGGGTCAGTTTGTTTGCGAGTTTCAATCCTATTTTGTCTTCTTGGGCAAAGAAACAGGCTCCCTGCCATCTCAGACTTTTTTCCACTGTCGATGTGAGAGCTAAGTTCAGAGCTAACCTAGCTGTGTCAAGTTTAAACAGCGTAGCGGGAGTGGGGTTACGTTTATGAGTTTTGCTAAGTAATTTGAAATCCTTTTCGAGCTTGTCTATGTCCACCTGGCGCTCCCGTTTTAACTGACAAGCTAATTGAATAAGCTTACCAAGGATCACCACCTTATGTGCCCCCCATAAGGCACCTGGAAAAATATCATCCATATCATTCAGCAGGAAGAATTCCTGCAATTCCTTTCCTAACATGGTGCATCTAATCGGGTTGCTCAGGAGGGATTCGTTGAGTTTCCACGGCCGAGGACCTGAAGGTGAAGGGGCCTTAGAAAGTTTCAATAAAATTAGGGAATGATCTGACCATGCTACTTCTCAGATGGAGGCCTCCAATGCTGTACTGATGTCTAAGGTGGGGAGAAAAACATGATCAATTCTTGCGTATGTTTTATGGGGTGCAGAATAATGTGTGAAGTCCCATACGGAAGGATTCATCTCCCTCGAAATGTCTACCAGACCTAATGAATGAAAAAGTCGGGCTATGCCTGAGATTTGTTTAGGGGATCTCTTTAGCTGAGGAGCCCTCGTTTTGTCTAGGAGCTGATCAAATGCAATATTGAAGTCGCCGTCCATTACCACACGCCCCCAAAGTGGGGAGAGACGGGGTAAGAAGCATCTCTATGAAAAATTTAGCTTCACCCTTATTCTGGGGGTAATATGAAATGAAAGTGTATAGACAGCCATCAACATGTCCTTTGACCAGGATGTAGCAACCCTCCCTGTCCTTGATCATTTGGGAATGAGAAAAAGACACTCCTTTGGAGAAAAGAATAGCCACTCCCCTTTTTTTGACCTCTGCGTTTGCTAAGAAAATGGTGGGGAATTTATGCTGTAAAAACATTGTTGAAATGCCTTACGTCTCTTTATCGGGGAGTTAATGCCTTGTGTATTGTGAGACGCCACTCTAAGAGAACCACTCCACTGAACTGAATTAGCCATGGAGAAGAGGGGAGAGGCATAGCTGCAATACATTTTTACTTACCAGGCTGGCCTGGCTGGAGTCCACATAGAAACCACTCCGAGCAGGGAACAGTTCCTAATATTTTGCAATAGGCCAGAGCCTTGATCTGAAAGAAGGGAAGAAACATGAAAAAACAGGAAGAAAGGTTGTGAAGGAGAGGGGTAACTGAACCTAGAACTGGATTAATTCCGTGTTCTTTGAAAACAGGGCCGGTAATACCAAGTCCCATTCCCTTTAAAATAAATAAGAGAAATATGTATTTATCTGTGCTCCCTGAAAAATTCCGAGCGCAAACCTGATGTCGCCCAGGGGATCTAAACCCCTTAAGTTACAACAGGAGGAGGAGCACTAAAGCCTATAAGCCACGAAAATGTAGAATAAGAATAAGCATAGTAATATGGTCGACCCTCACTAAATTAAAGTTATCTATTGCCTAGCAAACCATAACATAACAAAGTACAATATTTTTTGAACCACATTGTGCTGGATCATAGAGCACCCAGGCAGGGAGGGACCTGAGGCTCTTCCCCCAGGAGCGCTCACAAGACAGTGTAGATAGAGAACATCTTGCTATCCTTTAGGGGGCTTGGCCTAAGAGGCTGAGGACCAGGATAGGGGAGCAAGGTCAAAATAGTGCCTTTAGACTGTAGATCTGAGAGATCTCAACTCCAGACCTAAGGAAAAAAAAGGGCAAAAAACCCTATAACAATTAAAGAAACATTGACCCCAAATTACAAATTAGTAGGATAGGATAGGGGTACAGTCATAACTTTGTAACCTGGGAAGGTATACTTCCATCCAAGAGTGGGCCATAACTGGTCTGAAAAAGATCCGGAGGGAGAGTTCTCCATCAGGGAGGGTTGGAGTTCCGATGTCTTCTTTGTTTTTGTTTCTGCCAGGCAGGGGTCAGAGGACTGACCGGAAGGGGTCGCTTGGAAGAGCTCTGGCGAATAGTTGATGATGAAGATGATTCTTGGGAAATGATGCCCAATTGAGCAGTAGTCGTTCACCCTCTTGGAATGATGCAAAGCCGAACATTTTGTTCCTGAATTGAAATAGCAGACGGAAAGGGAAAGACCACCAGTATTTCACAGATTTTTGGGATAGTTCCCCATGAAGGGGTTTAAGTGAGCTCTTGCGTTGAATAGTTGTGGGAGACAGATCCGCAAATATTTGAACTGGATTCCCCTGTATGGAAAGATTATCTGAATCCCACGCTTTCCTCATAACTTCTTCTTTTACAGCGTAAAAGTGTGATTTAACCACAATATCTCTAGGGAGACCATCCTGAAGAGGGGATTGGAGAGCCCTGTGAGCTCGGCTGGAGCAGGGCGCAGCTCCCGAATCAAGCCACCATCTCGGGAGCCACCACACATGCGCCGCGTGAGCAATTTTAAACCATGACATATCAGGTATCTATTTACTCAGCATAACATCATCTTTCACAATATACAAAAAATTGGGCCAATTTAACTGTTTTTTAATTTTTTTATTATTAAAGTGTATTTCTTCCAAAAAAATACATTTGAAAGATCGCTGCACAAAAATCAGTGTGACATAAAATGTGACATAAAATATTACAACAACTGCCATTTTATTCTCTAGGGTCTCTGCTAAAAAATATATATATAATGTTCGGGGGTTCTAAGTAATTTTCTAGCAAAAAATACTGTTTTTTACTTGTAAACACCAATTATCAGAAAAAGACTGGAGGCGCGATGACGTCACTCCCACGCATGCGAGCGGGTGCTGCTGGTCATGGTACAGCTGCTGAAGAAATGGCACTAGTGAGCCATTTCTTCAGTGCGCATGTGCCGATGACGTCAGCACATGCGGATACAGTGAATATCTCCTGAATTCATAGCTTGATTATATCATTTATATGCAGTTGTGTTTTTAAAATGTTAGTAACAACCTTTTTTATTTTTGTGTATTGTAGAGGAGAATGCTGGTAGTGGAAGATCAAAAAGGTATGTTCCGATACTGCTACACCGGATGTGTGTTCTTCCTTGCTTGCCCTACAACACTATACAAGTACATTATTCTTGTTTGTAGGGAGAATTAAATGAATTGCTTCATTATTAATAAAGTACCTATAGGGAAAGTCTTATCATGTATGGCACTGACATTAGCATGATAGTTTCTTGGTCAGTAGAGAGTGTTGATAATATGCAGTGAATACTTTAAATGGTTTCATAGTTATTAGAATTTTAGATTTGAAAAAAAAAACAATGCTGAGCTTCAGTGCATGACATTTTGAAATGGTTTTATCAAGCTTTTTAGGCTCTTCTCATTCGAAGTTTTAGGTTTGCATAAGCCAAACATGAAAACAGTTATTTACCTCAGTTCACTTTCTCCTATCTGTTTTTACAGAGGAAAAAAAAGAAAATGTTCAAGGAACACTTTCCAGCTGTCAGATGCCTTTTTAAGTCCGTGTCATATACTTTACAGTCTAAAGCATTTATTCAAGCTTTTAAATGTAATCCATTTGAATAATGTAAAAAAAAAATAATCTCTTCCATTTACCACAATTGTCAAAGTAAAAATGTGTCCAACCTTATCCAGAAATGATATAGATGTCAAAGTTTCTCCCCAGAATCTTAAACACTGTCCAGTATACATGTCCAATATATCAGGATTGGTGTCTGGTGTCAGCCACTTTAAATAATTGCAATTTGCTAGGTGCTGTGTGCTATTTCTCTGCAAAATATCTCGTACATTCAAATGCATTTACTCTCTTCTATGACATGTCAGCATGATGTACAGCAAAGTTGAATTGAAGTTGCAAATGAATGACAGACATGTGACATCAAGTTAGGGAGCACCAGATCATCTCTCTGACTCTCAGGGGAGGCTTGCCTTCTTCTACACTTGGAGCGAGGGATGTGAACTTTGCTGGGGAAGAATGCAACATGAGCATTAATCATGCAGTTGGGTCTTCTTGCCATGTGTGCAAATTTTCTCAGGTGCTTTGAAAACACCATACTAATACTTTTAGAGGAGCTCCAGTCCGTAAAAAAAAAAAATAAATTAAGTCAGCAGCTACAAATACTGTAGCTGCTGACTTTTAATATAATGACGGTTTCCTGTCCAGGGAGCAGGCAATATCACCCCCCAACCCCAAGCCGATTTGTCAATTGGCTTTGGGTGCAGGCACTGGCATTGTAAGTAAGGGAAACCGGCAGTGAAGCCTCCAGGCTTTACAGCCGGTTTCCTACTGCACATGTGCCAGTCGCGCTGTGCTTTCTGAATGGTCCTGTCATCTTCCGGGACTTGTGTGCGTCCCAGACGGCAGTGAGGGAAGGAGGAGGGGCAGGGAATTTCATTGATCACCATTCGATGATCTTACCTGGAGGTGGGAGCAGGTACCTGTCAAAACTAGGTACCCACCCCCCCAAAAAAGTGCCAAATGTGGCAGTGGAGGGGGGAGGATGCAAACAGTCGGAGATTTCCCTTCTGGGTGGAGCTCCACTTCAAAGATTTTTTAGAGACATAACTCTGTTGCCTTGCTCATTCAGGTCAAGGGGGTAATTTTAACCACTTCCCACCCAGCCTATAGCAAAATGACGTCCGGGCGGTGGTTCAGTTATCCTGACTGGGCATCATATGACGTCCTGCAGGATAACAGCCGCCGCGCGCCCGTGGGGGCACGCATCACAGCGATCGGTGGTGCGGTGTGTCAGTCTGACACACCGATACACCAATCTCCATCGGAGGCTCTTTACCACGTGATCAGCCATGTCCAATCACGGCTGATCACGATGAAACATGAAAAGCTGTTGATCGGTTTTTCCTCACTCGCATCTGACAGACACGAGTAGAGGAGAGCCGATCGGCGGCTCTCCTGACAGGAGGGGTCTGAGCTGATTATTTATCAGCGCAGCCCCCCCCCGTGGATGCCCACACTAGACCACCAAGGAAGCCGCCAGGACCACCAGGGAAAGGGGCAACATGTGGATGGCCAGGTATGTACCCCATGGCCATCCACATGTGCAAATGAATGCCCAATCTGTGCCAATCAGTGCCCACAAATGGGCACTGACTGGCACCATTATGTAACAAATTACATCAGTAATGTCCAACAATGCCACCCATTAGTGTCATCAGTGCCACCCATCTGTATCCATCAGTGCCACCTATCAGTGCCCATCTGTGCCTATCAGTGCCCACTTATCAGTGCCCATCCGTGCCACCTATCAGTGCCGCCCATAAGTACCCATAAGTGCCACCCATAAGTATCCATCAGTGACACCTACGAATGCCCATCAGTACTGCCTATGTGTGCCCATCAGTGCCGCCTTATCAGTGCTTGTCAGTGCAGCCATATCAGTGCCTGTTATTGAAGAAGACAACGTATTTATTTACAAAAATTTTTAACAGAAACAAAGAAAAACTTGTTTTTTTTCAAAATTTTCTGTATTTTTTTATTTGTTACGCAAAGAATAAAAATCGCAGAGGTGATCAAATACCACCAAAAGAAAGCTCTATTTGTGGGAACAAAATGATAAAAAATTTGTTTGGATACAGTGTTGTATGACCATGCAATTGACATTCAAATTGCAACGGCGCTGAAAGCTGAAAATTGGCTTGGGCAGAAAGGTGTCTAAGTGCCTGGTATTGAAGTGGTTAAAGCCAACACTCCCAGTCCGAGTTAAAATCATCTTTACAACTGTAACCCCAACCCCAGCTCCCCCTAACTTCTAGCTCTACTGCAGCTGCAACAAAATACTATGTGTCAACTGGTGCTAGAAATTCTAGGGAGTGATGAAGTCACTCCCGACTTGCTGCTAGGCTAGAGCATTATGTTATGGGAGGAGGTAACAGGCTACCCATAGCTGGGGCATCAGATTTTTTTTAGTAAGTTTTTATTACATTTTCACATATTTAAGGTTTACAAATTAGTTATTAAACACTATGAACACATACAATCATGAGGTACAGTATAATGTCACACATAACAGTATCCCAAATGTTGTATACAATCTATTGCTTACTTCTTACTTCTACAAAGTGCATTGAATAAAAGGAAAGGACGCTTGGATGTAGTGTTGTGGTGCACTGCCCCAATTTTATATATGCACTTTCCAGCATTACAGTGAATAATGGTATGAAATCATGATGAATGGAAACAATGGCTGTTGTTGGTTAAGACTCCATGCTAAAGCAGAATGGTCCAGGCCATGGCATTTATCACTCTCTATGGATGTGAAAGATTGACAATGAAGAAGATAAGAAAAGCTTTAATGGCTTTGGACTTTAGTGTTGGCAAATAGTTAAAAAAATGTTCTGGGGGCGTGGCCTGGCCGCACATGAGAATAGCCAGCTAAACACGGAGCTCTGCTCCTCCACAGAGCTATTCGGTGACATCCAGTGACCCATCTGAGCTCCTCATTCCCCACCACATCTCTAGCAGATTATACAACCACAGATAATCCTGCCTCAGAACATACATTAAAAGTGATGCTGCTCTCCCTAACAGGCTGACATGCAAAAAGAATACAGATCCTCCATTAATCATCTACTTGACAGAGTGGATAACCTAGAGAACCGTAGCCATAGCCCATAACACCATTGTAGACATGCAGGATGATCACTCAGAGGCTATCCAACAACTGCGTCTGAAAATGACCGACCTGGAGGACCGCTCCAGGTGGAACAACATTAAAATTAGAGGAGTACCAGAAGCAATAACATCTGCTGAGATAGTCCCATATCTACACCAATTATTACGCAAAATCCTACTGACATTAACACCGCAAGACCTCCTCATTGACAGAGCCCACAGGATTCATAAACCAGAGCACTTGCCTGCATCCTTGCCTAGGGATATTCTGGCCCGAATCCATTTTTTCCACTCTAAAGATCAAATCATGAGAGCAGCAAGATCTATGCGCAACCTCCCTGAACTGTTCTCCAAAATAACACTATAACAGCATCTCTGCAGCTACTTCGCAGGCACACAAACTTTTGCACCAGTCACCTCGATCCTTATGGAGCATAAAATTACATACAAGTGGGGATTCCCTACCAAACTCCTTGCCTAAAGATGAGATTAAACAACTGCATAACTGGGGTATTATCCCTAATCCACCACCAACAACTCGACTGAACAAGAGATCTTCCAAGATCACCAACAAATGGGTAGCAACAAGGGATAAACCCTAGCTATTAGACCACATAGGGACAACCCATTAGGGTCATCCCTAAGCCCATCTGGATATCATCTGCCTTAAATTTGTGGAGGAGTTGTTTCCCCACTGGTTGACTCTCCTCGCCCTACTGCTATAGTGTGCAAAGCACACAGCATTCTCTCAGGTTACCATAATATTCTTCTTTTTATGCTTGTAAAAGAACTGTTCACGAAATTTATGAAGCCTCTTTATCAGTCTTGATCACTGTGTAGAAGTAATTTTTCTCACTCTCTACTTACGCAAGCAAACACACTTCTTATGCCTCCGTACACACGATCAGACCTTCCGCCAACAAAACCGTGGATTTTTGTTTGAAGGATGTTGGCTCCAACCTGTCTTGCATACACACGGTCCCACAAATGTTGGCCAACAATTACGAACATGGGAACGTGGTGACATATAAGACGTACAACGAGCCGAGAAAAAGGAAGTTCAATAGCCAGTGTGGCTCATTCTGCTCAATTTCGAGCATGCGTGAACTTTTGTGTGTCAGACTTGTGTACACACAATCGGAAATTCTGAAAACAAGTTTTGTTGGTGGAAAATTTGAGAACCTGCTAGCCAACATTTGTTGGTGGAAAGTCTGACAACAAATGTTCGATGGAGCATACACACACGGTCGCACTTTCAGCCAACAAGCTCACATCCACCATTTGTTGTCCGAAAATCCGATCGTGTGTACAGGGCATAATACTAGAAAATCATGTTATATACTGTTTAAACCTTCACCGATCCGACCTCTGTGCCACCTTGACATCTACCCAATCACTACACATGTCACTCAAAATCACCTCCCTTAATGTCAAAGGTCTAAATAGCCCATTCAAACGATTCATGCTATGGAGGGAAGCGATTTCCCAGTACACCGATATACTGTGTATTCAAGAGACACTTTTCCTCAATTAATTCACCACGCTATACCCACAAATTATACCCGCATATCTTCCACTCCCAAACTAAGAAAAAACGAGAGGAGTAACGATAGCGGTACATTCTACCGTATCCCTCACGGTATTGCACATAGTACAAGATTCTTCTGGCAGGTTCCTAATACTATCAGCTTACTTCAATAACAAACATCTGATAATTGTTAATCTCTATGCCCCAACCACCAACCAAAAATCTGTCTACAAAACTATCATACAAAAAATTCAACATTAACCTAGAGACCAAATTATTTTTTGTGGTGACTTTAATGGCAAAATTGACCACTCACTTGATACTTCCACTCCAAAGAGAAGAAGATCCACTGCGCTCTCCTCTTTGGTACTCTTGGAAGAGGTCTATGACCCCTGGAGATGTCAACACAGCACTGATAAAGATTTCAGGCTCGACCTGTTCCTGACCTCCAAAGTACTACTACAATCCATTTTCACTTCCTCTATTGGAGTGATATCATGGTCCGACCATGCCCCTATTTACTCAACCTGACATCCTCCACCACATCACACAAATTGTGGCAACTAAACTCTTCCCTGATCAGTACCAAGGACAATAGGGAGCAGGTCGGTTCTGTGAATCGGGACTTCTTTACCCGCAATGAAGGCTCTGTCTTTAATCCCACCACACTTTGGAATGCCCACAAGTCTGTCATAAGAGGGACACTACTGAAGCTAGGAGCCCAGGAGAAGAAAAAACGCAATGCAACCCTCAACACCTTCCTAGACAACATAAGGACCCTAGAAATGCGTAACAAGCAAACCCCCTCGGAGATCACCCACGATGAACTCCACGAACTCAAGTCCGATCTGAGTTTATACCTTCAGAGTGGGCATGATTTTTATATGCAAAATTAAGACTCACCTGGTACTCTCAGGGAAATAAGACAGGGAAAATTATGGCGCAGCAATACAAATATAAAGCAGCACAGTCCAAAATCCCTTTTCTCATAGACTCTAAAGGTCAAAAGCTTATTAACCCCAAAGATATAGCCAATTGTTTTGGTTCCTTCTATTCTAAATTGTACAACCGAAACTGCTCCCCTACTGAGACACAACCCACCGGTGCAAATATTCAAAGCTTCCTTGCTAAATTAAGTCTCCCCTCCCTAACTCCTACACAGGTAACAGCATTAGGTCAACCCTTCTCGATCCAAGAAGTCCAGAGTGCTTTTAAGACACTCCCATTACACAAAGCCCCAGGACCAGATGGCTTTGGAAATTAATACTATAAAACGTACTGTGAGCAATTAGTCCCACACCTCTGTAACTCACTTAATAGATTTCTATCTACTGGAGGCATTCCAGCTGAATCATTAGAAGCCACCATCACCACCATCCATAAACCAGGAAAGTCCCCTCATGACCCAGCCAACTATCGCCCCATCTCACTCCTTAATACTGACCTAAAAGTGTATGCCAAATTACTAGCAACACATCTATCACAACACATGCCCCACCTCATACACCCAGATCAGGTGGAATTTATCCCTCAACATCAGGCCTCCGATGGCACCCGCCGCTTTGTGGACCTCATTCACTAGGCTGAACATCAAACGCCTTCTCTGCTAATCTCTCTTGACGCAGAGAAGGTGTATGATAGAGTCCACTGGGGCTCTAGAAGTCCTGAGGAAATTTGGTATAGAGGGTACATTTTACAGGCCATCTTAGGTCTCTATTCATCACCCAGTGCTAAGGTATGGACCTCAGGCATCCTCTCTGACTCATTCTCAATCACCAATGGCACCTGACAGGGATGTCCTCTCTCGCCCCTGATCTTTGTCTTGGTGATTGAGCCCCCAGCCCAAACCATCTGATCAACCCCCCTCATTTCAGGGATTCTAGTTGGAGATACCCACCACAAAATAGGCCTATATGCAGATGTCATTATTATCGCAATTACCGACCCACTAAACTCACTTCCCATTCTATGTCAGGTACTTAATGATTTTAGTATGATTTCAATATACAAACTAAACCACTCTAAGACATCCATGATTGGCATCTCATTACCACCCTCAACCAAAATGGAGGTCTCCAAAACTTCCCCTTTCTCCTGGGCGTCCGGCTCCTCAATGACATACTTGGGCATCCTACTTTTATCTCCCTCCTCCACGATTCTTCGCTCTAACCTATTCTCCCTTCATCAGAAACTACTAACCATAACCTCAGCTATGTCATCCATTAAAGCATCATGGGCTGGACATATAGCCCTGACCAAAATGTTCCTTCTCCCACATATTCTTTACTACTTTAGGACACTACCACTACCGATACTACCAATGGAACTATCCAAAATCCAACAAATTCTCAACTCCTCAACTCTCAACTCCCTAATTTGGGCAGCTCGCAAAAAAAAGCTTCAATATTAGGCTCCCCTACTACCTACGCTGGACTGGGAGCACCCAACATAAAACGGTGCTATAAAGCAGTCATCTTAGATCAAGTAAAGCAGTGGTTGTCCCCGCACCCTACTACATTGTGGCACCAAATTGAGTCAACTGCTATATCAAGCACCCCACAACTAGTATTATCAGCAACTTGGATGAACTTTCATGCACCACGCTCATACCTCCCCATGGTCGATGCCTTCACTGCAGTATGGAAAGCTGTGAGTCACACCTATCAAGGAATACACATAGATACCTTGAAGCTACTTCCAATTCTTTCATTGCAAATTCTATCTCCGAACTTAACAATTCAACACTGGTATGCAGCTGGAATCAAGACAATTGGAGACCTACTTCTCCATACAAACCTCAAAAGTTACCAACAGCTCACCATGGAATACGGCTTTTTAAGCAAAGACTTCTACATCCTTCTTAGGATCCGACACATACTACCTGCCTCTACAGAAAAGACCTCCAAGGACCTGCTTTCCTACTACATCTACCCAACCAATAGAACCAAGGGAATCTCCCACATCCACAATCTCTTTCTCAAGCAGCAACCACATACAAACCTGCCAGTATGGTCTACTAGGAATCAAAATTACAGACTTCCTTCCCCTCAGAAGTATGGTACTGAACCCTTCGCCTCCCGTCTATCTTTTCCAAAAATGTATCTCATTTGGAAACCCTCATGAAAATTTACCACAAATGGTATTACACACCTGATAGACCGGCATCCATTTTTCCATCCCACTCTCCAAAATGCTGGAGGAACTGCGATGCAATAGGGGACATCTTTCACATATGGTGGCACTGTCCTATCATAGTACCTTTCTGAAAAAAAGTATCTGCATTAATTGCCAACACAACTAACACTTACCGACAATTAACTCCACAAATGGCTCTCTTTGGTCTAGATCCTCAACCTTGGCTTAGGGTCCCTCAACATACCAAGCCAAACCAAGCTATACCTTTGAATAGAAACCCAGGTAACTGGCTTCATAGGATATAGTCCCAGAAAGTACAAACATGGAATTGTGAAGACTTAAGACCCAACTAGAATAGATTTCATTTTGAAGAAAAAAAAAACTGTAGGGATGATTTACTAAAACTGAACTGTGCAGAATCTGGTGCAGCTCTGCATAGACACCAATCAGAGTCCAGGTTTTATTGTCACAGCTTAATTGAACAAGCTAAAGTTAGAAACTGATTGGCTATCATGCACTGCTGCACCAGATTTTGCACTATCCGTGTTTTAGTAAATCAACCCCGCTGATATTGTTAGAACCCATGCTATCTAGATCCACCAAATATGGCTGATAATTCCTTATTATGAAGGCTTGTAAGATATACTTTCATTCTAGTTTGTTATTTTTTGTGCATTGCAGCAAGTAGTCCATCCTCTAGTACATGTACACAGGTAGCAAGTCAGGAGGTAAGTCAAATCTTAGGACATCTAGGCGCATGCGCGGCAGCTCCCAAGATGGCCATTGGCGTCTAGAGCTCCGCACCACCATGGCCTCTTAACAGCCAACAGAGCTTACAGAGCGCCCCCCGCACTCTACATCGGGACACACAAGCATGGGAAACCCCCAGGAACCCTCCGATGACCACAGCACAAGTTAGGAGAAACCTCCCCGCCAGATAACAGGCAGGCCCGATCAGCTACGCCAAGATGGCGGCCACTCCACAAGGTATACACACATCAGAGGAAACAGAGGATTCCATTGCGGACCAGGACTCGATCCCTCCGCCATCCCCAAGTACCGCTCATCCTCCCTTGTACCTGGCCACCTCTCCCTCTTCCACAGAGTCTTTACTGGACAGACTGAGCACAGGTCCCCCATCTACCCCCATGCTGGATCCTCACACAGGCATGCTTCTGGCTGTGAGCTAAAGACTCCCACCCCCACTGACTTCCCCTCCATGATGGAGGCTTTTGCACAAATGCTTTCAAAAAGCTTAGCACTAAATGCAGCACAGATAACCTCATCCATCCATGCTGATCTGCAGCACATAGGAATGAGAATTGATATGATAGAGAAAAAAGCAGATCAATCAGTGGCATGGATTAATCAAAATTCTGCCAGGCTCCAAGATGTGCAAGAGCAACTGGAAACAGCATTTGCAAAGATCGACGACTTCGAGAACAGATCAAGACATTATAACTTTAGGATTAGGGGGCTCCCTGAATCAGAAAAAGAGGTTCAATCGGCTGTCAAATCACTCATTAAGGGACTTATCCCAGATATTGCAGAACACCACCTTGAGCTGGATAGGGCACACAGGGCTCTACAACTCCCCTGCACGCATGGTCTCCCCAGGGACATAATTGTAAAGCCCACTTTTATTCAGTAAAGGAGGAAATGATGAAGAAATCAAGGAACTCCGAAACTCTCACATTAAACGGACACAAAATCCAGATTTTTGCCAACCTATCCCTATACACGGTTCAGAAAAGAAGATCGCTTAAGCCGCTACTTCAGATCCTGATCGATAAGGAAATCACTTATAGATGGTCATTTCCTCTCCACCTGAACTTTTCCTACAGGAACAAAGGTTTCAGCTTCTCTTCTTCTGTAGAGGTGGAATGCCTATTGTTACAACTCGGTTTGATTGATAGGTTTGCGCAAGAATCCCCCTCCATCAAGGCCAACAAAGGACCCCCCTCCTCTACAAAGAGGCCCTCACCAGCAAGTCCGCTACAACCCACTTGGCTGAAACAGCACTCTAAGAGATCCAAAGAAAACCTTCCGCCATGATGGACAGACCCCCTCTAATAGATCAGAGCCCTGATCTGTGACTTTGCTTCTTTTTTACATGCTTTTGGGGTAAACCCCACCCCCGCATTGACTCAGCTGAAGCTTATCTCCCCTTTGTAGCAAGATTGGCCTATGCCGAGCAACTGGTGTCTCCAGACTTGGGCCAGGGTGAGGGTGGATGAGTCTACCCCTCTAGCCCCTCAGGGGGCTCCTACGGACTGCAGGCCACCTTTCATAGGCAGCCCTCCATTTAGACATAGTTATGTATTATTCTAAGAATGTTTTCCGTCCCTAGAAGGGGGCCCTAGTTTTCACCCCCTGATAGGTGGAAACAGTTTATTATGGTTAAAAAGGTTCTTTCTCAGGGGGCGTGGCCTGCTACAGCATGGAGTAGGACGTGGAAGACCCGAGCTCCATCCAATACTCCTGAATCCACACTAATCCTGCATCCCAGTATCATTCTGCAGCTGCCTGATACACCTCCTGAGACCCCTGCACGTATATTGACCTGTCTCTGCGGGTCTTCGATCGGACGGGGCATTCCGAGCGGCACGGAGCTCCTCCGCGGCGGCAACCGCAACTATAGGCCGCGGCTTCGGCCTAGTCGATTCCGGCGGCCATCCTGCTTTACTCGGCCTCCCTGGTGTCTGGCTCTCCTCCCGCCCACGGACCCTGCTCTGAGGGCTTCCAGTCAAGGCTCAGACGGAGCGGTATCCGTCCGTACGGCGGCAGCCCCAAATCCAGGCCGCGGCTTCAGCCTGGTCCAGAGCTCCGGCGCCCATCTTGCTCCTCCCGGCCTCTCCAAAGGTGCTACGTTCTGGCCTCTGGGATACCTGGCTCCCCCACTACAAGCTGATCCTCCTGCACAGGGTCCTGAAAGGAGTCTGAGCCGAACAGTGCCCCCCTGCACAGCGACAGCCTTAAATCCGGACCGTGGTTTTCGGCCTAGTCTCGGCGGCCATCTTGGTGCTCTCAGCCTCCTCACCAGCATTACATCCTTACTTCCTGGACTCTACACCCAGTAAAGTGGTTTATTTAGCCCACCCACTGTTCTCTGCAACTCCTCCAGGGACATCACAGTGCTCAGACCTACAGATGATCCCTGCATCCTCCAGGTGAGTGGCACCCATATTGCTACTCTATACTGAACACTCCTGACCCTCCCATCTCTCCTTTACTTGATCTAAATCTCGGCTAACAACCCCAGTGCCCTTACCCGCCAAAGTATTGTTTTTACCTAAGTCTGCTGGGGGTACTCGGGCCTATCAGGGGTGAACGGGGACTCAAGATCTGTCCTAGACGATACATGTGGTGACTATCTTGCTGCTTTGGTCCTCCAAGCCCCCCAGCTTGCCCTCTGTGCTGAATCCGTAACCGCTCAACCAGCTACGTCTGCCGCCTCTAATTAACAGTCATGGCTCCGACGAAATCCAAGTCCGACACGGCTGCCAAACTGGATAAATATCGCAGACAGGATAAAGACAACATGGGGGAGGATGGTGGCGCCGCGTCGGAGGGGAGGGAGATGGCGGGCGCGGACACATATAGAGTGCTGGAAGCCATCTCTGCGTTCCAGGCCGCCCACACGACCAAAATTGAGGAGGTTAAGGTAGACGTCTCCCTGGTCCGACAAGACCTGCACAAGCTTAAAGAGCGAGTTAAGACATCTGAGACCAGAGTAGGAGAGGTGGAGGACGCGATCCCGCCATTACAGAATACCTCTGAACGCATGCAATACCAGATTAATCAACTCCTGGCAAAGCAAGATGACATGGAGAACAGGCTTCGTAGGTGCAACCTCCGCTTCATTGGCCTACCGGAGGGGACGGAGGGGAAAGATCCCACCACATTTCTGGAACAATTGCTAATTACAACATATGGCAGGGAGACCTTTTCGCCCACGTTTGCTGTCGAAAGAGTGCATCGTATGCCCGCTAGGCCGCCACCACAAGGTGCTCCACCTCGAACATTTATCGCCAAATTGCTAAACTATAAAGATCGCGACACAACGCTGTGCATGGCAAGGTTGAAAGGTAATATACCCATTGACAACGTCAAGGTTGCCATCTTCCCTGATTTTTCCACCGAAGTACAGAAACGCAGACAAAACTTCACCGAAGCCAAGAGGCACCTGCGCATCAAAAATCTTAAATATTCAATGTTATTCCCCGCACGTCTTCGTGTGGAGGATGATGGCCGAGTCGTTTTTTTTTAAACCCCCGAGGATGCCATTGCTTGGCTGGAGCGCCGAGACAATAGAAAAGAAAATGAATAACCCATCATACACAGTACATGATCGTGAACTGCGACAGGGGGTCACAGGCCTCTTTTCTTATAACATGAGAGACTTTGCTCTAAACACCTCAGGAGAAACTATATACTATCATTTATTACTTTGATGACCAGAGCCTCGGGTCAGTAATAGTCCTACAGAACACATGTATGGTGCAGCGTGACTTTGCCCCACGCACCTTTAGGGAAATCAGTCACCGAATCTGGAAATACGCCATCCAACTACAATTACACACAGTTATCTATCCCAGGGACTATATACATCTATTTTCTTTATATATGATTCTGTGGGATATGTTTATTCTGGGCTCCAAAATCCAACGGCTACCCTGGTTTTTCCTTTTATTTCAGATGAAGCTGACTGTTTTTTTCCCGGATTTCAATTTCAGTTTTGTTTGGGAAGTATGCCCGCACAGGTTGGGGTCGGTGCAGGGCTGGGAGGGAGAGGGGGGGGGGAAATGTTTAAGTTACTTTTTAAAATGCAAGAAGTACTATGTTTGCACTTTCTGAATCAATATAGTTTTTGAATAATATTGAAAATTTGCCTTTGCTGCTATGTTTTGTAGTACTGTACACACTCATACATAATTTTTGTATAAAGGTACTGGTGAGACTCAGGATACACACCTTAATATTGAAATTGATTTGTGAGAACTCCATATTGCGTCTATAAAATTCCTTACTTGGAATGTGGGGGGCTTGCGTGAACCACTTAAGAGGTCGGCAACCCTCACATTCCTTAAGAAACAGAGGGCTGATGTAATAGCATTGGTGGAAACCCATATAGACGGCAAGCTACAGACAGCCCTACGTCGCCCCTGGTTAGGATGGGCATTTCACTCGACGTTTACATCCCATTCCAGAGGTGTATCTATTTTAATTTCAAAATCCATACACTTTGAGTCAGGAGAGATATGCACAGACCCTCAAGGCAGATATGTTTTTATATCTGCAAAACTATACGGAGAACCCTTCCTAATCTTGGCTTTCTATGTCCCCCCTCCGTTCTCTATTACTATAATACTGGAGGGTATCTCCTTCATGGCAAGATACCCCACAGTTCAAGCAGTGTGGATGGGGGATTTTAATTCCACAATGAATGATACCCTAGACAGACTTCGCCCACTGACAGTAGCTGCAATGAGGACAAATGACACTAAACTACATAAAATAACCTCATCCATTCATTTAATTGATACGTGGAGACATAAATTTCCGCATACCAATGCCTATTCATGTTTCTCCTCCACGCATAACTCGATGTCCCGAATAGATTTCATTCTGGTGTCTAAACAACTTTTACCTAGATTATTGACAGTGTCCTTTGGACCTAGGCTGTTGTCTGATCATAGCTTTTACTCCATTACTCTTAGCGTGTCCCTTGCCAAGCAGCAGCGGGCCTGGCGCTTGAACCCTTTTTGGTTGTCCTTGCTGCCAGAAGATGATATGCTTGAGGTGGAATGGACTCGGTTTTTCACAGACAATGAACATTCTGCTCCCGCGCCAATAGTGTGGGACACGTTTAAGTTGCATGCCCGAGCTGTCCTGACCTCATGCATTAATCAGATTAAAACAAACTCCGCGGAAGCCTTAGATAAAGCAATCATAGAGCTATCCTCTTCAGAACAAGCATATATAGCTGACCCATCCATAACAAATGCCAATACACTTAAACTACAGACAAGAGTGGTGTCCCAGATGCATTATGTAAAAGCTAAACAGAAATTATTCTTCAATAGACAGAAGTGGTTTGAACATGGAGAAAAAGCAGGTAAATTGCTCGCATATCTTGTTCATAGTGAAGACAAACCCCCAATTGTGATTACACTTCACGATAAGGATAGACAGCCAATCACGGATCCTTTTGTTGTGTCCTCCAAGTTTAGAGATTTTTTTACAGAACTTTACACATCGACGGTCTCGGAGGATACGACAATAATGGATCAGTTTTTGAGCAACCTCATACTTACACAACTCTCGAAGAGTCAAGTTGAACTTCTTGAGGCACCCTCACGGTGGAGGAGATAAAGATTGCTATTGCAGACTTTGCTAGGTCCAAATCCCCGGGGTCTGATGGTTTGCCCATTGAATTTTATGCACACTTTTCTGAGATACTTACACCCAAACTGCTTACTCTTTATAACACTATGTTCGAAACCTCAACACTACCTACATCCATGAGAGAGGCCACGATAGTACTAATACCCAAACCAGGGAAAGATTTAGGTTACCCTGAGTCATACCGCCCCATATCTTTACTCCAAATAGATGTCAAAATATTAGCCAAGGTACTCTCCAAACGTCTAAATCAAGTAATACTATCCCTTATACATGTGGATCAGTCTGGGTTTATGCCTGGCCGTAACACTTCCTTTAATTTAAGGAAGTTATTTATTAATCTCCAGGCCAAGCATGATAATGTGGGCACAAGAGTGATAGTAACATTAGATACAGCCAAGTCATTTGATTCGGTTGAATGAAGATATCTATGGAGATGCATGGAGGGATACGGATTTGGGCCCAAATTTATCAAATGGGTGCAACTGTTATATCAGCAACCAACTGCCCGAGTGGTGGCCAATGGATGCCCCTCTCGGGAATTTGGCCTAAGCAGAGGTACGAGGCAGGGATGCCCGCTCTCGCCTTTGCTCTATGCTCTGGCATCGGAACCCCTCGCCGTGTCCATCCGTACTAACCAGGAGATAATAGGTTTGACATTCGGATCCCTTACTGAGAAAATTAGCCTTTATGCAGACGACACTCTCCTTTACCTGGCAGACCCTGGCCTATCTCTACACACAGCTCTTAACGTAATTGAGCAATTTGGGAAATTCTCGGGCTTGAGGATTAACTGGGGAAAGTCACAGATATTACCAATTGATAGTTTTCCACCTACAGAATCACAGTCTAATTTACCCCTTCAACGGGTAGGTATAATAAAATACCTTGGTGTTAAAATATCCAAGAATCCAGTAGACTATATTTCCTTGAATGTCGAACCATTATTCTCCCTAATTAAATCTAAGATCCAGGTCTGGTCTCGCCTCCCCTTGGGAATATGGGGCCGGGTCAATTTAATAAAGATGGTACTACTGCCTAAGGTACTGTACGTCTTATGGCATACTCCAGTATATCTACCCCTCAAGTATTTTAAATTATTAGAAACACTACTTAAACCATTTATATGGGGGAAATCTAGACACAAACTCTCATGGCAAACACTTAAAAATTCAACGGACATGGGTGGAAGAGCACTACCTGATTTTAACCATTATTATATTGCGTCACAGCTATCCCAACTATTTCACATTGATAAAACTGACAAGGAATGCTTTCTTATTCTGCTGAGCCCCCGATGGGTTCAGTATACTGGAGATCCAATAAACGGGATAGCAGTGGGTGTAGGGAACACACAGTCAAAAGATTATAGACATTCTTTGTTATATCACTACAGACGCATATGGGAATTGGCTTCTTCTAAATTAGAGATATCACTATTTAATGACTATACACCACTTTGGCATAATAACAAGCTGCAGGAACTTAACGGAATCCAGAACTCAGATTTATGGGCAGCCAAGGGCACATACTATTTACACCATCTGTTCACAAACAGAACTTTTAAAACGTTTGAGGCACTTAAGATGGAGTTCCAAATTCCGAATCAAATGTTTTTTTGTTATCTCCAGATCCGTCATGCGATTCAAACGCAATTTTCACAGGGTCTTCCACAGCCCACCCCTAACTCTATTATAGCCATAGTCAAGGATACAGACTCAAAAAAACTCATTTCCTGTTTTTACAACATGTTATCTGCTCCTACCTCTACAAAATTAGCTTACGCGTTGAAACCAAGATGGGAGAGGGAAGTTGGGGGGATGGAGGATGAAGAGTGGGAGGAGGCCTTGGAAACATGCAAGTTGGTTTCACCCAAACTTTCAGACAGACTGTCCCAGATTTTTATACTTCATCGTGCATACCTCACTCCTCTTAGGGTAGCTAAAAAGGTTCTTTCTCACGTTTTTCTAGCCTTCTCCTCTGAAGAGTCTGTATGGTAAGCAACTTCAGTGGAGCTGGTGCACTTTCAAATTATATTCAGGGGGATATATACCCCGTCATAGGCTAACTGATGTAGCCACCACCCCGAACCGGGCTTGGGTGGCCCCCTGGATCTCCAGTTTTTTAGGCTGGGGGACCGGGGCGGTTGCTGGGCCTGGGGAGTGTAACCGGTGCTGTTGTTTGTTTTATGTTAGTTATTGTCAAGGGGCGCTCTGTATTATAAGTATTATAGGCATTTTGAATGTCTTCATTTGAGCTTGATTTTAGGTGGCAGGGCTGTGGTGGACCCAGTGCACCTACAGTGGTATCCGTGGGCACCCTAGGTCCTCTCAGGTTAAGGGGTAGGAGATGGCCCCTGGGGTGGGAGGGGGTCAGGAGACCCCTGGGTACTGCAATATTGTTATTACCTTATGAACGTAAGAAGTTGGATTCATCCCTTTTCTTCTCTACCTTGCCTATTCTCGTTTGAGTGACTCCAGGCTCCAAGGCTATTCCTGGCCTCCCATTACAGGTCCCAGGGCTTTGAAACTTCTGACATTTGGGCTCCTACGTGAGTATTTCTCTCAAAGAAAAGGTAGGCTACAGATCTCTCAAGCGGATCCCTCTCCTCTGATCCATGACTAGCACAACTCACACCTCACCTACTCTCAAACTTATCACGCACAACACTCAGGGACTCAATTCCCCCATCAAACTTAGGAAACTCTTCCAACTACATCATTCCATGCATGCTGACATCCTGTTACTACAAGAGACCCACTTCCCGGCCACATTCAAACCCACATTCCTCCATCAGCGATACCCCCAATTTATTAACTACATCAGCAGATAACAAAACAAAAGGGGTGGCCATCTGCTTTGCAAAACACATTAACCTCTCACAACCGGAAATTATAGCAGACCCCCTAGGTCACTATCTATTAGTCTCGGGCTCTATCGATGGGGAGATATACACCTTTGTATCGTATTACGCCCCCAATAAGGGTCAAAGACACTTTTTCGAAACTCTGCTAAACAAACTGCATGGTCACCTGAAAGGGATAGTTTTTCATTGGCGGAGACTCTAACACCGCCTTTGATTTCTCCCTAGACAAATCGGCGGGCAGGAAACCGAAACCCAAACGTCCTTCAAAACAAAGCAAGAAAATAGCTAAATTTCTTCATTACGCAGGGCTGGTTGACATTTGGAGAGAGGTCAACCCACACACGAAAGACTATACCCACTTCTCTGCTCCTCACAACTCCTATGCCAGGATAGGAGTCCTAGGAGACACGTTCCATAACGATCCCTCTGATCAGAGGATCTAAGATTATAGACACCCCCTTGTCAGATCACTCGATGGTCACACTGATTACGCAGAGGTCATCAGGATCTAGAGGTCCTCCTCGCTGTGCCTGCAGGAGTCCCTCCTGAGTGACCCAATTCAATGCTCCTTAATTGAGACAGCCATTAATGAATATTTTCCTATTAATGAGACCAGTGAAGTCTCCCCATCGACTGTCTGAGCGGCACATAAATCGGTCATCAGGGAGAAACTCATCCAGCTGGTATCGAAACTTAAGGCTGAACACAGGGCAGATACAATAAAGCACACAGAAGAATTTCGTACTCTAGTGAAGGCACACAAACACAATCCCATGCCTGAGTCACTGGCAAAACTAGACACGGCCCATGCCCTCCTTAACTTGACCCTGACGACAGCGGCAGAAAAGCACCTCAGGTGGACCGGGGCTAAATTCTACTCCCAAAAAGACAGGATTGGTTCCAGACGTGCTGTCAAGTTGAGTCCTAAGCAACGAACCCTAGCCTTCCCCAAAATTTGTGCGGTGTCTGGGGACTTAACACCCAACCCAACTAAAATAATGGAAGCATTTTTGCAATTCTACTCTGACCTGTACAAACCGATCCCACCACCTCCCCGACTACTCCAGGACACTTTTCTTGATAACCTCCCTTTGCCCACACTGACTAAAAACCATAGGGACCTTCTCGAGAGTCCATTCACCCAAGAGGAGATACTGGACACCATCAAATCCCTTAAACTAGGGTCCTCGCCTGGGCCAGATGGTTTCTCCACTGGCTATTACAAAAAATTTGGCCCCTGCCTGGCCCCACACATGGCATGGTTATTCAACTCTCTCAGGGATGGAGTCCAACCTGGGCACTGATCTCAAACGCAGCAGATAAATCAGTCATCCTCAAACCGGGCAAGGATACAAGCGAGGTGGGTAACTATCGTCTGATCTTGCTTATCAATAACGACATTAAAATAATGACTAAGACTCTCGCAAATAGAGTTGCAAGTTTTATTTCTTCATACGTTCACAGAAATCGGGTGGGCTTCATCCCTGGGAGACAGGGATCAGACCAGATCCGAAGGACCATTGATATTATCTCCTTACTCAAATCACAATGGGATGGGGGACCCCCTCAAAAAGGTTTTCTACTTTCTATAGACCTTCACAAGGCCTTTGACTCAGTAGACTGGGCATACCTGTGATATCCTGAGGAGATGGGGTTTCGGTCCTTACTTCCTAAACATAATCCACTCTCTTTATTCAACCCCGATAGTGCAAGTATGCCTGATGGGCAGATACTCGGACTCCTTCTCCATAGCCAAGGGCACCAGGCAGGGATGCCCGCTCTCTTCCCTCCTCTTCGCAATGGCCATCAAAACCTTGGCTCTAGCAATCTGATCGAACCCTGACATCAAGGGGGTAATTTGTGGGGATCAGGAGCATAAGTGCACATTATATGCTGATGACCTCCTCCTCTATATTACCTCCCCACTAACATCTACCCCTATGGTATATAAGATATTGTGGGATTTTAGCAAGGTCTGTGGATTGCGGGTTAACATGAATAAATTGACAGCTTTAAACATATCAGTCCCTCTGGACCTGCTCAAACAGCCTTCACGCAACTTCGCCTTCTCATGGGCTCCTACCGCAATTCCATACCTAGGCATCAAACTAAAGCCAGACATTAACAATCACTTTACAGTGAACTATCCCCCTATGATAAACAAATGTATAGGAGACATGGAGAGGTGATCGAAGTGTGGTCTATCCTGGCTGGCCAGAGTACACGCAGTAAAGATGACCCTCCTCCCCCGGCTATTATATTTATTTAGCTCTCTCCCAATCCTGATAAAGAAACAATTCCTCAGTAAATTCCAGTCTGCTATAGTCCGTTTTGTGGTAATAAAGGATATAAGTGCCCCACAGGAATACTTCTCCGTTTAAAATCTCAGGGTGGACTGGGCCTGCCAAACCTCTGGTGGTATTTGCAAGCAGTGCTATTCACACAAATTTCAATGGTTTTCTCTAGAGGTCCGAAGCCTGATTGGCTCTCTATGGAAAGACAAGCCATTCTCTCAAATACCATAGATTATCTTCTTTGGTGTGGCCCAAAATCTGGACCAGAAATAATGTCACCTACCCTCTCTCACTCCATTGCCCTATGCTCCAAGCTTTACTCACAACACTCCCTGATATCTCCCATGAAGCCATTAGCGCACTTGTTCCATAATGCTAGTTTCCCCCCATGGATGAACATAAAAGCTTTCCAACGGTGGACAGATAAGGACCTCTACCAGTATTAGATCATTCTGGCAGAAGGTTTTTCGTACCATCAGTTCCATAACAAATGAAGCAGTCATCCCTGACCCCAATATAGCTCTACTAAGCTCTACTACTATATTCCGGATCTACCTCACAAGTACTCACAAGCACTGTCATACTACATTCTATTAGGAGCCAAAGTAACTCTCGCTAGGGCCTGGAAAAACCCCACTGTTTCCTTCCAGGGGTTCAAGATGAAAGTCTCTTGGATAATGTCACAAGAAAACATAGTAGCGAAACTTAACGATAAAATAGAGAACTTTATTGCCATTTGGGAACCCTGGGCCTCCCACTGTAATATCCCTATCTTCCCAGGTATCCCATCTAGACCTACGGATGAGCCCGGTCCTTTTTGAATCTGTCACTTCACGCCTATCTCCCTCTCTCACACATTCTCTCCTTTTCTCTGTCTGGGACACTCTGCTCCCATTTACCTTTCACATTGAGCAAGACTTATCGTTACCCCTGAAGGGGAGTTAGAAATGAATAATGGTCAGGCTGTCAGAGTAAGGTCCGCCCTGCTATTCTACGGGAGATACACAGCCAAACTAGAATTGACCCGTGAACTAGTTAGCAACGTATTAATCACATCTACCTGAGGGCCAGTGGTAGGACCAGGGGAAAGTGGGGCTTGGATCCTCGGGAGGAACTGCACACCTCCACATAGATTTCCCAAAGGGGTGAGGTGCGTGGAGCTTCACGGGGTGATCGGCCGTCACCCTAACTTCTGGCTTTCCCTCTAGCAGATATTCTGATGCAGTGTGACATGAATCGGGGTCGGGCCCATTCAGCTTGAATGGACGACCCTTGAATCATTGGCCTGAGTAAGGGTTCCCTGACAGTCTAGACTAGGGATGAGCTTCGAGTTCGAGTCGAACTCATGTTCGACTCGAACATTGGCTGTTCGCATGTTTGCCGAACAGCGAACAATTTGGGGTGTTCGCGGCAAATTCGAATGCCGCAGAACACCCTTTAAAAGTCTATGGGAGAAATCAAAAGTGCTAATTTTAAAGGCTTCTGCAAGTTATTGTCATAAAAAGTGTTTGGGGACCCGGGTCCTGCCCCAGGGGACATGGATCAATGCAAAAAAAAGTTTTAAAAACGGCCGTTTTTTCAGGAGCAGTGATTTTAATAATGCTTAAAGTCAAACAATAAAAGTGTAATATCCCTTTAAATTTTGTACATGGGGGGTGTCTATAGTATGCCTGTAAAGGGGCGCATGTTTCCCGTGTTTAGAACAGTCTGACAGCAAAATGACATTTCGAAGGAAAAATTCCATTTAAAACTACCCGCGGCTATTGCATTGCTGACAATACACATAGAAGTTCATTGATAAAAACGGCATGGGAATTCAACACAGGGAAACCCTGAACCAAAATTTAAAAAAAAATGACGTGGGAGTCCCCCTAAATTCCGTACCAGGCCCTTCAGGTCTGGTATGGATATTAAGGGGAACCCTGGCCAAAATTTAAAAAAAAAATGACGTGGGGTTCCCCCTAAATTCCATACCAGACCCTTATCCGAGCACGCAACCTGGCAGGCCGCAGGAAAAGAGGGGGGGACGAGAGTGCGGCCCCCCCTCCTGAACCGTTCCAGGCCACATGCCCTCAACATTGGGAGGGTGCTTTGGGGTAGCCCCCCAAAACACCTTGTCCCCATGTTGATGAGGACAAGGGCCTCATCCCCACAACCCTGGCCGGTGGTTGTGGGGGTCTGCAGGCGGGGGGCTTATCGGAATCTGGAAGCCCCCTTTAACAATGGAACCCCCAGATCCCGGCCCCCCCCTGTGTGAAATGGTAAGGGGGTACTTACCCCTACAATTTCACTAAAAAACTGTCAAAAATGTTAAAAATGACAAGAGACAGTTTTTGACAATTCCTTTATTTAAATGCTTCTTCTTTCTTCTATCTTCCTTCATCTTCTTCTGGTTCTTCTGGCTCTTCTGGTTCTTCCTCCGGCGTTCTCATCCAGCATCTCCTCCGCAGCGTCTTCTATCTTCTTCTCCTCGGGCCGCTCCGCACCCATGGCATGGGGGGAGGCTTCTGCTCTTCTCTTCATCTTCTTCTTCATCCTCTTCTCTTCTTCTCTTCTTCATTTTCTTCTCCGGGCCGCTCCGCATCCATACTGGCATGGAGGGAGGCTCCCGCTGTGTGACGGCGTCTCCTCGTCTGACGGTTCTTAAATAATGGGGGCGGGGCCACCCGGTGACTCCGCCCCCTCTGACGCACGGGACATGATGGGACTTCCCTGTGGCATTCCCCGTGACGTCACAGGGAAGTCCTGTCAAGTCACCGTGCGTCAGAGGGGGGCGGGGTCACCGGGTGGCCCTGCCCCCGTTATTTAAGAACCGTCAGACGAGGAGACTCCGTCACACAGTGGGAGCCTCCCTCCATGCCAGCATGGATGCGGAGCGGCCCGGAGAAGAAAATGAAGAAGAGAAGAAGGAAGAAGAGAAGAGGATGAAGAAGAAGATGAAGAGAAGAGCGGGAGCCTCCCCCCATGCCATGGGTGCGTAGAGGCCGGAGGAGAAGAAGATAGAAGACGCAGCGGAGGAGATGCTGGACGAGAATGCCAGAGGAAGAACCAGAAGAGCCAGAAGAACCAGAAGAAGAAGAAGATGAAGAAAGATAGAAGAAAGAAGAAGCATTTAAATAAAGGAATTGTCAAAAACTGTCTCTTGTCATTTTTAACATTTTTGACAGTTTTTTAGTGAAATGGTAGGGGTAAGTACCCCCTTACCATTTCACACAGGGGGGGGCCGTGATCTGGGGGTCCCCTTGTTAAAGGGGGCTTCCAGATTCCGATAAGCCCCCCGCCCGCAGCCCCCCTCTTTTCCTGCAGCCTGCCAGGTTGCGTGCTCGGATAAGGGTCTGGTATGGATTTTTGGGGGGACCCCACGCTGTTTTTTTTGGCGCGGGGATCCCCTTAAAATCCATACCAGACCTGAAGGGTCTGGTTTGGAATTTAGGGGGAACCCCACATCATTTTTTTAAAAAATTTTGTCCGGGGTTCCCCTTAATATCCATACCAGACCTGAAGGGCCTGGTATGGAATTTAGGGGGGCTCCCACGTCATTTTTTTTTTTTTAATTTTGGTTCGGGGTTTCCCTGTGTTGAATTCCCATGCCGTTTTTATCAATGAACTTCTATGTGTATTGTCGGCAATGCAATAGCATGGGTAGTTTTAAATGGAATTTTTCCTTCGAAATGTCATTTTGCTGTCAGACTGTTCTAAACACGGGAAACATGTGCCCCTTTACAGGCATACTATAGACACCCCCCCCCCAGGTACGAAATTTAAAGGGATATTACACTTTTATTGTTTGACTTTAAGCATTATTAAAATCACTGCTCCTGAAAAAACGGCCGTTTTTAAAACTTTTTTTTGCATTGATCCATGTCCCCTGGGGCAGGACCCGGGTCCCCAAACACTTTTTATAACAATAACTTGCATATAAGCCTTTAAAATTAGCACTTTTGATTATTCATGTTCGTGTCCCATAGACTTTAACTGTGTTCGCGTGTTCGAGCGAACTTTTTTCCTGTTCGCATGTTCTGGTGCGAACCGAACAGGGGGGTGTTCGGCTCATCCCTAGTCTAGACCTTCTCCCTTCAGATTTCCACTAGTTCTCCCATGTTATGAAGTTGTTCATATGCCTTTTTCATTGTATCTGCCTTATAAGTTATGTATTGGAAACTTTTGGTTACATGACAAAACCTGCACTGTTTTGTACAACTATTACTGTTATGTTTGAAAATTTTTCAATAAATATTTTAAACTTAAAAAAAAAAAAAAAAAAATGACATCAGCTTTAAGTCTCCCTGACTTGCCTCAAGGCAAAAATCTACTTTGGCGGGGAATTACTGGGATGTGATCCTGGTTTAGGTGGCTCCCCATTGTTGAAGGAACACTTATTTCTGGGATTTATGAATTTATGATTTATAATGGATATACAGTATAATAAAGGAGCAGACTTTTATAAGTGCTGACCAGCTGTAGAGCTCTAAGCCCATCATCCACACCCTTGCTCTTCCAGGCCACTTATAGTACTGGTTTCTCTGACCACTGATCTTTGTGCCTACATGGCTTTTTACACATTGTTAGAATTATTGTGGTTTTAATTTAATATGAAAAAAATGGTATTCTTTACTAATGTTTAAATAAAAGCATTACATGCTATATGCAAATATTAGAATTCTATATACCGGTATGTGTTTTACTTTGGGATGTTATGGAACAGTCTTTGGACTATAGTATTCAAATGTCCTTGGAAGGTTTTGTTACACAGTCATGGACAGACAGTTGGTCTCTTAGTAATGTACAGCAAAGCATTGCAGGCTGTATGTCATTATTAAGATGATAAGGTGTTCTATAATAAGAAAAAAAGTATTTCTTGTAATTGTTGATATGCAGTTTGTATGCAGCTTTGTACAAATTGTACAAATGCTCAGTGCTGTAGGACATTGCCTATCAGTGTCTCTTCTCCTCCTGATCTCCAGGGTTTGTATTGGGAAGGCAATGCCAAAGTCCCCCGCATGCTAAATTTTCCACTTAACTCTACTTAACATTAGGTAGTCACCAGACTTACCCTAAATATGCTGCTACATAGCATGCAATACAAATAAAAAGTAGATATGGCAAATATACATCCTTGGAGCGTTCCCCGTTTCATCGTGCCTCTTACCCCTGTCTTCCTTGGCCTTGACCCTGTTAGCAAGTATCCCAATCTATCTCCACCTTGTTAGGACATAATTCCCCTGTCCTCCCTTATTCTAAGGGCTTTATCATTAACACGTGTTCTTTCTTTCCTAGTATATTTCTTCATAACACTCCTGATGAATGGCTGTAATGCCAGGAAACATGTAGAGTGCCACTAGATGCCAACAGTTACTTGTCTTTATTACATTTCAATCGATTTACTATACCATGTATATTTGCCATGTCTACTTTTTATTTATATTGCATGCTATGTAGCAGCATATTTAGTGTAAGTCTGGTAACTACCTATCTATTTGATACAAAATATCTGATATGTATTCGAGACTGTAATAAATCATGTACTGTAATTTAATTTTTATGTTGTCATTTTTTCCTATACATGGCGTACCCTCATTTAAAGTCCCACAAAATTTCCCCTTTCTATCTACCTAATCAGGGATGGAGGCCGCCATGTGTTTCATTCAGTGTGTGTCAGGTCAGGTCACATCCATTCTCTCTTTAACAATGTTGTATAACCACTTCAGCCCTGCAAGGATTTGCCCCCTTAATGACCAGGCCATTTTTTGTGATACGACACTACATCGCTTTAACCACTTTAGCCCCGGACCATTATGCTGCCTAAGGACCAGAGGACTTTTTCCAATTTGGCACTGCGTCGATTTAACTGCTAATTGCGTGGTCATGCTATGCTGTACCCAAACAAAATTTGTGTCCTTTTCTTCCCACAAATAGAGCTTTCTTTTGATGGTATTTGATCACCTCTGCCGTTTTTATTTTTTGCGCTATAAACGGAAAAAGACCAAAAATTTTGAAAAAAAATGATATTTTCTACTTTTTGTTATAAAAAAAATCCAATAAACTCAATTTTAGTTATACATTTAGGCCAAAATGTATTCGGCCACATGTCTTTGGTAAAAAAAATGTCAATAAGCGTATATTTATTGGTTTGCGCAAAAGTTATAGCGTCTACAAACTAGGATACATTTTCTGGAATTTACACAGCTTATAGTTTATGACTGCCTACGTCATTTCTTGAGGTGCTGAAATGGCAGGGCAGTACAAACCCCCCCAAATGACCCCATTTTGGAAAGTGGACACCCCAAGGAAATTGCTGAGAGGCATTTTGAACCCATTGAATATTTATTTTTTTTGTCCCAAGTGATTGAATAATGACAAAAAAAAAAAAAATATTTACAAAAAGTTGTCACTAAATGATATATTGCTCACACAGGCCATGGGCCTATGTGGAATTGCACCCCAAAATACATTCAGTTGCTTCTCCTGAGTATGGGGATACCACATGTGTGGGACTTTTTTGGAGCCTAGCCGCGTACGGGGCCCCGAAAACCAATCACCGCCTTCAGGATTTCTAAGGGTGTAAATTTTTGATTTCACTCTTCACTGCCTATCACAGTTTCGGATGCCATGGAATGCCCAGGTGGCACAAGCCCCCCCCAAATGACCCCATTTTGGAAAGTAGACACCCCAAGCTATTTGCTGAGAGGCATGGTGAGTATTTTGCAGCTCTCATTTGTTTTTGAAAATGAAGAAAGACAAGAAAAAACTTTTTTTTTTTCTTTTTTCAATTTTCAAAACTTTGTGACAAAAAGTGAGGTCTGCAAAATACTCACTATACCTCTCAGCAAATAGCTTGGGGTGTCTACTTTCCAAAATGGGGTCATTTGGGGGAGGTTGTGCCACCTTGGCATTCCATGGCCTCCGAAACTGTGATAGGCAGTGAAGAGTGAAATCAAAAATTTACGCCCTTAGAAAGCCTGAAGGCGGTGCTTGGTTTTCGGGGTCCCGTACGTGGTTAGGCTCCCAAAAAGTCTCACACATGTGGTATCCCCGTACTCAGGAGAAGAAACAGAATGTATTTTGGGGTGTATTTTCAGATATTCCCATGGCATGTTTGAGCAATATATCAATATATGAAAAAGGCAGTACAGCGCATACAAATGAAAATGAAAATAAATAAACAAAGCTAAAAATTCCAATAAGAAGTAAGATGCAGGCAAAATGCAATGAGTCCTCCGGTGACAAAGTGACAAAAGAGAACAGGGTGACTGTAGTGACAAAGCATGGACCTCCACCATCGATAGTAATGGCCGCTCACCTCAATGGATGGACCCCTGAGTAAATCAGTCAGGTCAAAACGGCTGTTCCCTCACAGGGATAATAACACAGGAGATGAATGCACAATCAGATATCAGCAACAGCGGCTTCAAATAGCGGACACCCAGGCAGTATTCACATGTAAAAGATTCAAAAAGGATCTAGTGCTCTCTGAATGATACTCAAGCAGGTTTATTTAAAATAAGTAAAAAACACTCACAATATAATGCACTGTGCCCCAGTGCGAAGGATAGCAGCATGGATATAATAGATAATGGATGTCCCATTCAGGATGGACGAGCGGAGCGCGGGTGACGTCACGATTCAGGCACGTACACAGTACCGTACGCGTTACGTCCCTCAAAATGGGTGGGACTTCCTTTTACATGTGAATACTGCCTGGGTGTCCGCTATTTGAAGCCGCTGTTGCTGATATCTGATTGTGCATTCATCTCCTGTGTTATTATCCCTGTGAGGGAACAGCCGTTTTGACCTGACTGATTTACTCAGGGGTCCATCCATTGAGGTGAGCGGCCATTACTATCGATGGTGGAGGTCCATGCTTTGTCACTACAGTCACCCTGTTCTCTTTTGTCACTTTGTCACTTCTTATTGGACTTTTTAGCTTTGTTTATTTATTTTCATTTTCATTTGTATGCGCTGTACTGCCTTTTTCACATGTTATTGTATGGGATTTTGATAAATTTATCCTCAGTACTATAGCTGCTTTTCGTTAGGGTTTGGGGTTTTGCGCTGGTTGATTTTGTCTATATTTGTCTATTTCTAATTTATCACAACTTCAGCTGCAACCATGGATGTTTTCTAGTATCTAGAAAAACGAGAAATTAAATTAGATGAGGTTTTTTCACATACGCCCATGTCAGAACAAAGTAATAACTTGACCTCTTCTTTTAAAAAATTGAATCATATTTTTGAGAAAAAGGTGAAAACCTGGTGGGATATTGCCTCATTTAAACAATATCTTTCCTCCAATCTTGTCCCTAGGAGGCTTAGGTGGGATATCCCACCAAATGATGGCCTCTTATATGAGACATCTATGATTGAATGGAGAGATTTTTTCGTCAAAAAGGGTTGTGAATTATTACAACTACTATTATCACGTAAAGAGAGGAAAATGGAGCTTCTTGAATCGCAAATTCGCGATATTAGAAATACCATTGAACCTTTTAAAAACAGTGAAGAGTTCCTTAGGTTATCTAATGATCTTGGTAACAAACTGACTAAATGGGACTTAGAGGTTCAAAACAAGAAAAAGAAAAAATATATGAGAGACTCGGAAGATTTTAGGAGTGGGAATATATTCAAATGGCAGGCTTCTCCCCCCCCTAATCAACCCGGGACAATTGTCCATACCTCTCAGAATCATCCCATTAGTACACCAGCCCCACCCCCTGCCACATCCAAATCTTATGGTTATCCCTCCCCTGCCCCTCCTATGAGAGGGGGTCGGGGAAATAGAGGGAATGCCAGGAGAGGTGGAGGCAGAGGAAGGGGCCCCCCAAATACCCCAAGTAGAGATTATAATTCTTACCACCCATATTATCAGCAGGATTATGGGCCATCTCGGGGATGGGTAGATCAGAAACAAGGTCCGTATTCTCATCATAATGATGATGGGAAAAAAGACCTACCTCATTATGCATATGGGAGTCAATTACCCCTACATAACAGGTTTGCACCATTACAACAGGATAATAATGAAGGAGGGGATTTTTTAGGGGCTCAGAGTGGACCAGGGAGAGGGTCGCAGTCTTACCAGCCCAATCCGGGAGAGTGGTGGAAATATCGGCCACAAACTCCTCCTCCACACACAACAGGCCCACCCAGAAAAAGAAAAGAGAGAGAGGAACTAGAGGGGGTAGGCGATTACAAAAAGAAAAAACCCCACTAGGAACAGGGATTTACAATTTAAGCAGTGTCGTTTTGAGTGAAAGTGAAGTCCAGGTTCTGGACAGAGGGCTGAAGTTTGCTCCTGTCCAAAACCTGAACAAATTCGACACCTATGTCAATATCCATAAATTTGTGAGACATCTTAATATGAAAAAATATTTTCTGTCAAACACCAGTAGATCAGCCACCACTGTAGGGGGCCATCATTCCAATTTACGCAATAAATCTACTTTCAATCCTCTCAATACTGATAACAAGTACCTTGAGGTATTCAAGAATATGTTATTCAATGATTTGGATAAAATGAAAGTCAGAAAAGCAGTTGACCCGTTACCCATTAGGCAGGGCATTAAATTACCTGAAAAGCAAACATGATAAAACATAATAACAATAAAACATTGCAGAATAGAATACAGTAAAAAAGAGCAGAACAATAGAGAGAGAATAGAGAGAGAGAGAACAATAAAACGACAACTATTTTTTTTTATTTTATATATTTTTTTTTTTTTACACTTTTTTTTGTAACTAACTTTTATAACTGTAACCGGTTCCAGGTTCGGGTCTCTCAAAATGCAATGGCATCTTGGGAGACCCTGTGAAAGTGTGCCTAGTCTGTCAATGCTGTACCCTACGCTAATACTCAACTAGTGAATGGTAGCATTCAAAACATTCACCAATGCAAAGACCAGGATTGTCAGGACAGGAGGGACAATAATAGCGGGTGTCACATCTTTATCCGCGCTTGCTGCAGACACAACATCTTTTTTGGGGGGGTTCGCTGGGTAGGGGTACTCGGGAGGACATAAAGAAAATGCCTCTCATGCAGCCGACTGCATTTGGTTGGGGATGTGAATGGGGGAAGTACGGGCGCTGCAGAAGTGGTGGGTTCCCAATTAGGATTGGCGAATGCAGCAGGAAGGGCACCATGGGCACGACGGGCCTGTTTGTCTTCTTCTTGGTGGCAGCGGGACACTACTGTGCTTGCCACCTCACCAGCTAGAAACGGCACTTATGGGTCTCGCCACGTCACCAAGTGTTACTGCAGTGCTGGCTTGACTACGACCGGGGTGTACTAGGCCGCTGGTGCTTGCCAGTTCACCAAAACGCTACCAAAAAAACTGTTAGCGATTGCAGGGATCAGGCCTGACTCTGAGAACGCTGCAGTTATGCGTTTAGTGTTTTGTAAGTGACAGTGATCGATCGATACTGCACTTGGGTGGGCTGGGCTGGGCCGGGCGGAGGGGCAAAACGCAGGTGCTAGCAGGTATCTGGGCTGATCCCGCTAACACTGCGTTTTTGGGAATCCTAAACTACTGGGGACGCTAGTATAGATCTGATCGGATTAGATATTGATCCGTTCAGATACTATACCACTAAGGGAGGCGTATGCTGCGTGCGTGGGTGTTAGCGGTACTGGCGCTAACCTGATGCTGCCTGGGGCTGGTGCTTGCCAGTTCACAAAAACGCTACCAAAAAAACTGTTAGCGATCGCAGGGATCAGGCCTGACTCTGCGAACGCTGCAGTTATGTGTTTAGTGTTTTGTAAGTGACAGTGATCGATCGATACTGCACTTGGGTGGGCTGGGCAGAGGGGCAAAACACAGGTGCTAGCAGGTATCTGGGCTGATCCCGCTAACACTGCGTTTTTGGGAACCCTAAACTGCTGGGGACGCTAGTATAGATCTGATCGGATCAGATATTGATCCGTTCAGATACTATACCACTAAGGGAGGCGTATGCTGCGTGCGTGGGTGTTAGCGGTACTGGCGCTAATCTGACGCTGCCTGGGGCGATGCATATCACCGCCGGGCGATCAGGGGGCTAAACCTTTATTCGGTAATAAACGGCGGGTGCCCTGACACTATAAAAAATAAACGAACTAACCAGCGTCACCCGTAACAGTTATACGGTGATCAGTGGTGAAAGGGTTAACTAGGGGGCAATCAAGGGGTTAAAACATTTATTAGGTAGTATATGGGGGTCCCTGCCGCTATAAAACGCTGACGGCGAACCTAAATATTTACCTCCCTAACTAGCGTCACCAGTGACACTAATACAGCGATCAGAAAAATGATCGCTTAGCGACACTGGTGACGGGGGTGATCAAGGGGTTAAAACTTTATTGGGGGGGTTAGGGGGGTACCCTAGACCTAAAGGGGGCGAATACTAACTGCCCTAACACAGTAACTGTCACAAACTGACACCATGCAGTAATCAGAAAAAAATAAAAAATAAAAATAAAAAAACTGCTTGGTGTCAGTGTGACAGGGGGGGATTAGGGGGTGATCGGGGATAAAGGGGGGTGTTTTGTGTGCCTGGCATGTTCTACTGTGTGTGTTTTACACTCACATTGCAGTCTTCTCTCCTCGGCGCCGGAACGGAAAATACCGAGCCAAGGAGAGATGACATAATTTCCTTTGCTGCTGTTTAGCATACAGCAGCAAAGGAATGATTTGATTGGCCGGCGGCAATCGCGAGGGGGGGGGCCACGAACGGATGGTCTCCCCCTCATCTCTGATCGCCGCTGGTCAGAAGCGGACCGCCTCGGCCACCGGGGGGGTCGATTGGACCCCCCACCCGCGGAAGGCAGATCACGTATATGTACGTGATTCTGCCTGTCCGTGCCACCTTGCCGACGTAAATCGGCGTGAGGCAGTCCTTAAGTGGTTAACTGACAATTGCACGGTCATGCGACATTGTACCTAAACAAAATTGATGTCCTTTTTTTCCCCAAAAATAGAGCTTTCTTTTGGTGGTATTTAATCGCCTTTGTGGTTTTATATTTTTTTGCGCTATAAAACCAAAAAAGTGACAATTTTGAAAAAAAACTTTTTTTTTTCTGCTATAATACATATTCAAAAAAAATATAGAAAACTAATTTATTTATCAGTTTAGTCCAATATGTATTCTTCTACATATTTTTAGAAAAAAATTGCAATAGGCGTATACTGATTTTTAGTGGGACTGCAACATTGTGGTGGACAAATCTGACCCTAAATGACACTTTTTCGGGACCAGTAACAATATTACATTGTTCAGTGGCACAGTGCTATAAAAATGCACTGATCAATGTATAATGGCGATAAAGGTGTTAAATGTGTTCCCTCAGTGTGTTCTAACTTTAGGGGGGATGGGCTGCCTGGGACATGATAGAGATCGCTGTTCCTGATCACTGAGAACAGCAGATCTTTGAGATATCCCCAGTCAGAACAGGGATCTGTCTTATTTACAAAGGCCGATGCCCATTCTGCCTCTGTGTACATCGATCGCGGGTGGCCGGCGGACATGGAGTCCACCGGACCCGCGCGCCCGTAATCTCACATGCACATACTGACGCACGGGTATGTTGGTTTGTGCAGGAGAGCCGACTTGCTGCAGTATAAGTGCAGTAATTACATTTCAATTCTCTGGTGAATACAGGGGCAGTGCAAACTATACAACTTGCTGACCCAGCCTCTGGACCCACAATACAAATCCCAGGGGGTCTACCTGGCAAGGAAACATTACACCAAGAGACAGAAATGCTTCCTGTACAAATTAGTCCCTTAAGGAGTGTTTCCTTTAAGTGACAGTTCTGTGTAATTTTTTGGGAAGAGCCTCCCCCCCTGCAAACCACAGAGGGTATGCAGTTAGTGGTTCCACAGAAACATGAACATGAAGGCCAGGGATGTACGCCTATTTCATTTTATTTATCATGGCAATTAATGCTTACCCACCCTGCCAGTTAAGCCTCGTACACATAATGTTGGCCAACCGAGCACCTGATTTTTGTCTTAGGGGCGTGTGCCAGGATCTTGTCTTGCATACTAATGGTACACAATTATCGTGCAACAAACACGAACGTAGTGATGTACTACGCAGAATTTCAGTTCTTGAGCACCACCTTTGGGCCCCTTCTGCTAATTTTGTGTTTGGTGAGCATTGATTCCAAGCATGTGTGTTTGTACTTTCGACTTTTGTATGACGGATTTGTGTACTGACCATATGAAAATCTGATGTCAAACAGTAGTTCGACGACAATTTACTAACTTGCAATCCAACATTTGTTGTCCTAAAGTTAAACAACAATTGTCAAAAGGAGCGTACTAACGGTAAGATTTTAGGACAACAGTCTGTCAACAGACAATCCCCTGCCTACAATCATCAGTGTGTACGAGGCTTTAAAGCCTGGAAAAAATGTCTACAAGTGAGGTGAAGGTGTTGAGTTGGGTTTTTTAGTCCCCTTGTTTAGTAATGTCTGGTACCCACCTTTTCCTTCACCTTTCAATGCAGACAGCTTACCTGGTTCCAGTTACCTCAAGGGCAAAATGATGAGACCTTTTGCTTTTGAAGTACTTTTATAATTTATTGCTATTTTGTTACTCAGAAAAAAAATAATGGACCTGGCAACTGAAAGACTGTCTGCCATTGTTAGAACCATATTATCAAAATTGCAGAGGGCTTTTTTGGAAATAGTGGGCTGCTGTCATCAGTGGATTCCCTGCATACCATCAATTGCTGCCTTATATATAAGATGATAAATTACACTAAGCCACAGCTGTGTGAATGGACAATAGAAGGGGAGAAAGCAGGCAGGCTTCCTAAAGAAGCTATCACCTCTACTCCAGCCACAGCCCTCCCAAGCTACATTAAGGGGTTGATTTACTAAAACTGGAGAGTGAAAAATCTGGTGTAGCTGTGCATGGTATCCAATCAGCTTCTAACTTCAGCTTGTTCAATTAGACTTTGACCAAAAAAAAACAAAAACTGGAAGCTGATTGGTTTCTATGCACAGCTGCACCAGATTTTGCACACTCCAGTTTTAGTAAATCAATCCCTAAGCCTTTGTCATACTATTGTTATAATTGCTATGAAGCAAGTGGGCATGCCTCAGCTGTTTTAACTCAACAGTCTGCAGTCAAACATAGCAGTATCTACAGTGGTAGCTACAGTACTTCTATGACTGAAAAGTGGCCAAAATTGTCCTGGGAAATGATTTAATAGTCCTGGTGCCCCACTCTGTGCATACAGTTCTACTAAATACAAACATAAAGCACCTTAATCTAGTCAGACCAACCTTACAACATCCACTTTGCTCTGTGGTGAAGTGACTCGCACAATGAGACAAAACCCAGAAGTAAGCCTGAGTGAAGGTGGAAGTGCCGAGGACCAGTGGGACACAGTAGTGCTGGAGGGCTCCGTTAGACAGGTAAGTTAAAAAACACTGCAGGGGGCCCATTTTTAAAAAAAAATTTTGGACAGAGTTTATTACTGCTTTAATGCATCAAGTGATATATGTAACCTCTGATCTGATGCACTTACAAATATAGCTTTATCGCTTGCACAGACCCATAAAGTAGTAAATTATTTTTGCATTAGTAGGTGTGTGTGCTTTCATTTGTAATGACTGTTGTGTCTAAATTCCTGATAATTCTGATTTTGTCACCTAAAAGAAAGTGGTTCATTGTTTTGTAATTTTTTTTTAAAACCCAGCTATTGATATTCTCGATCCACTATCACTATTCTTGTTCTGCACTTGTTTTATGATGTACAGTGTATCATATTCTTATATGTATTTGCAATCAGAGCACTTTAGACAGCTTGTAAAAGCAGCCAAGACTGTGGTCTTAGTTTCTCTGCGACCCCCCTGTGCTTTATGCAAATTTTAAGATTCTTTATATAACAGGATCTCTTGCTAGAATGTCTCACTGAGAGATGTTATGATCTATGAAATATAGTGTTTAAATGTCCTTGCAGGGTTTTGTTGTGCAGTCTTGGACAGACAATTGTTCTCCTAGTATTGTACAGTGGAACATTTCATTCTATGCGTAACCATTAGGCTGATAAGAAGGGATGAGCTTCAAGTTCGGGTCGAACTCATGTTCGACTCGAACATCGGCTGTTCGCCAGTTTGCCGAACAGCGAACAATTTGGGGTGTTCGCGGCAAATTCGAAAGCCGCGGAACACCCTTTAAAAGTCTATGGGAGAAATCAAAAGTGCTAATTTTAAAGGCTTATATGTATGGTATTGTCATAAAAAGTGTTTGGGGACCCGGGTCCTGCCCCAGGGGACATGTATCAATGCAAAAAGAAGTTTTAAAAACGGCCGTTTTTTCGGGAGCAGTGATTTTAATAATGCTTAAAGTGAAACGAAAAAAGTATAATATTCCTTTAAATTTCGTACCTAGGGGGTGTCTATAGTATGCCTGTAAAGGGGCACATGTTTCCCATGTTTAGAACAGTCTAGAAGCAAAATGACATTTCAAAGGAAAAAAAGTCATTTAAAACTACTCGCGGCTATAATGAATTGTCGGTCCGACAATACACATAAAAGTTCATTGATAAAAACTGCATGGGAATTCCCCACAGGGGAACCCCGAACCAAAATTTAAAAAAAAATGGCTGGGGGTCCCCCTAAATTCCATACCAGGCCCTTCAGGTCTGGTATGGATATTAAGGGGAACCCAGTGCCAATTTTTTTTTTTTAAATGGCGTGGGGGTCCCCCTCAAAATCTATACCAGACCCTTTAGGTTTGGTATGGATTTTAAGGTGAACCCCGCGCAAAAGTTTAAAAAAAAATGGCGTGGGGTCCCCCAAAAATACATACCAGACCCTTATCCGAGCAGGCAACCTGGCAGGCCGCAGGAAAAGAGGGAGGGACGAGAGAGCGGACCCCCCCTCCTGAACCGTACCAGGCCACATGCCCTCAACATTGGGAGGGTGCTTTTAGGTAGCCCCCCAAAACACCTTGTCCCCATGTTGATGGGGAGAAGGGCCTTATCCCCACAACCCTTGCCCGGTGGTTGTGGGGGTCTGCGGGCAGAGGTCTTATTGGAATCTGGAAGCTCCCTTTAACAAGGAGACCCCCAGATCCCGGCCCCCGTTTGAATTTGTAATGGGGTATGGAATTTAGGGGAACCCCCACGTCATTATTTTTTTTTATTTTTGGTTCGGGGTTCCCCTGTGGGGAATCCCATGCCGTTTTTATCAATGAACTTTTATGTGTATTGTCGGACCGACAATTCATTATAGCCGCGAGTAGTTTTAAATGACTTTTTTTCCTTTGAAATGTCATTTTGCTGTCAGACTGTTCTAAGCATGGTAAACATGTGTCCCTTTACACGCATATTATAGACACCCCCCCAGGTACGAAATTTAAAGGAATATTACACTTTTATTGTTTCACTTTAAGCATTATTAAAATCACTGCTCCCGAAAAAACGGCCGTTTTTAAAACTTCTTTTTGCATTGATACATGTCCCCTGGGGCAGGACCCAGGTGCCCAAACACTTTTTATGACAATAACTTGCATATAAGCCTTTAAAATGAACACTTTTGATTATTCATGTTTGTGTCCCATAGACTTTAACGGTGTTCACGTGTTCGAACACATTTTTTGCCTGTTTGCATGTTCTGATGCGAATCGAACCGGGGGATGTTCTGCTCATCCCTACTGATAAGGTGTTTAATACCAGAAAATAATGTTCCTTATAATGGTTGATGTGCAGTTTGTACAAATTCTTAATGGGTTGGTGTTTTAGGGAGGTCTTACGTGGTGTCTTAAAAAGCTTGTGTTTCTGTGAAAATGCTAGGTTTTGGCTCAGTCCACAATGCAGCACCTCCACAGCCATGCTAATCTTTTTTATTCTAATTTATTTAATTTTTACTTTTCCTTTGTGACTTAAAAAGTAAAAATTACTTACTTTACATTACTAAAATGTTTTATAAATTAATAATTAACAAAGCAATGCCAATATATATATATATATATATATATATATATATATATATATATATATATATTTATATATAGTGTAGCTATATATAAGAAGACCCATTTAGTAATAAAATATGGTAGCTTGCTGACCATAATAAAAACAATTACCATAGCTTTCTTTCCATTTTCTTCTTTCTTTACCATCCCATTTCCTGTAGGTTTTGCTTGCGTGCGGGGGGGGGGGGATGGGGGGGTCCTCCATGTACATTTTGCTTGGGGCCCCCAAATTCCTTCAAACGGCCCTGGCATGGGGTACCCCAAAACTGTAAAACTGGATTACTTGAGGACTCCTCAAATTCTGACTGACCTGCACAGAACTGCTGGCCGCACTACACAAACTGTCAGCTGCACAACCTGCTGAATGTCCCACAGGATCTCTTATGCTATTGCTGACCTGTATTCCTTCCAGAGTTAAAAGCTACACACAGTTTACTTCAGCACTGGGGGTCATTTACTCACTCAGTGACAGGATCATCAGTTGCCTTCTGGGGATATCCACCAGGCTCTTCCTAGTTAGGTATTTGTAGACTCACACAACCATAGGACAGCTCTACTCTTTCCCATCAACTTCCTTTTGGCTCTCTCCAGTGAGCTTCTGCAGACTTAACTTGATCCCTGGACACGGATCTGTAAATAGGCCCCCCAGTAGAGCCTAGCTGGAGCTTCTGTGTCTTCATCATGGCTTCCTCTAGGATCCTAGGCCAGGATTGAACCCAGGAACACCGCACCTTGCTGCTCAGGCCTCAGACTATTTAAGGTCTCTCTCCACATTCTAGACATGCCTTCCCAGGGATTGGCTGGAATCCCATAAATATTTAAGTTGCCTCCTCTGTTCTTCCTCCCACTATACTTCTAAAATCCTTTATAAGATATGGAGAAGTATTAAAGCAGCAGCCTGAGAAACTCTTAGCAGCCTTAAATAATCAACCCATGCTCCACTGATTACAGGGGAGCCAAACTAAACTTACCTAGCAGCCTGCTCTACACTAGGAGGATGTGTATATTGTAAATAGAACATTGTAGAGGTACTCATAGGTCTTAAGCAGGAGTATGTGTCCAAAAACATATATATGGTCTGAGCCTCATCCTATCACTGTCACCGTCAAAATTCCTAAAATACTAAATATAACAAATACCTCACACCCACTGAACAGAGAGGAGGGGAGCTAAAATATCAGTCTGCAGTCTGCACTAGTGTCTTCTAGTGGAGAGTCAGTACTGAAAACAGTTGACATATTTTTAGATGCTTTTATTTTAGAAAGACAGTTCAACAATGTAACAGAAACGTATTATTATTATTAGCATAGTCTAATACTAAATGGTAGCTGTTATTTATACCTATGTAGCGGTACCCCTGTAGGGGTTGCAGAATATAGTAGTTCCGCCTGTCACCCTGCCCAGCCTGGCATTCACTCCCAGTCACTCCAAGACAATTAAGTTCATCAGCTTTGGTTTTATGTATTTTATTGAGGGATTGGAACTTGGATGGGTTAAGGAATTCATGGGATGCCCAGAAAATGATTCTTGCATGATATGGGACAATTCAGATATTCTCCTTCTGCACAACACTTGCTGCACACTATCTCTCCTTCTCCCTCCAGCACTGTTCAGCTAGCACATAGTCAGGCCTAACTCTGGTTTCAACCAGGCCTCAGCAAAGTTCCTTATTACAGGCAGAGACCATGAGCCCCTCTACTGTAGCAACAAAAATAGGAAAAGTCTTTAGTGCTAGCTGACCTCTTTGGTGGACTATTGATCTCAGTGAGCCCTATGCAGACCCTGACAGCTCTCCCAGCTGCAGAAACCTGGCTTTGCCAGTAATATCAGAGTCTCTCCTGCTGGGTCTATCGGATTTTCTGACACACAAAGTTTGAGAGCAGGCTATAAAATTTTCCGACAACAAAATCCGATCGCGTCAATTCCGACCATGTGTGGCCAATTCCGACGCACAAAGTGCCACGCATGCTCAGAAGAAATTCCGAGACGGAACAGCTCGGTCTGGTAAAATTAGCGTTTGGAATGGATACAGCTCTTTCGTCATGCTGCAATGTTTTAAATTGTTTAATACAGCGCACTCTCTTCTTCTTTATAATGTGAGAAGAATGAAGTAGTTTTGCTGCTCATATTTATTTTATTTTATTTATTTCAGGTACTTATATAGCGCCGTGAATTTACGCAGCGCTTTACATATATATTATACATTCACATCAGTCCCTACACCCCCAAGGAGCTTACAATCTAAGGTCCCTAACTCACATTCATACATACTAGGGCCAATTTAGACAGGATCCAATTAACCTACCAGCATGTCTTTGGAGTGTGGGAGGAAACTGGAGTACCCGGAGGAAACCCACGCAGACACAGGGAGAACATGCAAACTCCAGGCAGGTAGTGTTGTGGTCGGGATTCGAACCAGCGACCCTTCTTACTGCTAGGTGATAGTGCTACCCACTACACCACTGTGCCGCCCACACAGACTTCTCACAAACTTCTTTCTTTATTATTTATCGTGATTCCCTCAATATATTTTGATTTCTCACATCTGACCAAATTTCTTTTTGTTGATTTATTTTTGTTTTGTATTTTTTTTCAAGGCTGATGTTTTTTTTTAGTTTTTTTGGGTTTTACTCCATAATATTTTTGTGTGTGTTTTGTGTGTCAAGTTACCACAACACCATTGATATCTTGTATTATTTAATCTCAAGGAGATTGTTTGGTGTTGGTGACCCTTGTTAATTTCACATTGTAGTTTTGAAATGTACCTGCCTCCTCACAAACAAACTGTCCTTTTTGAAGGAAAACACACATAGGCGAGTATAATTGAACCAAAAATTCCTTTATTAAGGGCTCACAACCAAACAAAGAGGGAGGCAACGCTGGAGAAACAGCAGAAATTGGCGAATTATTTTACTGCAAAATTGGTGACCTGAGGAGTCCATATCTAAGGGAGTGCAGTCTGGTCCAGAAGTCCAAGAGATCATGAAAGCAGCAGATGACATGTATGTCCCCAGGCTGTGGTCATACAAGAAAAATAAAAAACAAACAAAGGCGCCTCTAAGTGCAGAAGAAAAGCAAGTTTAATGCCCCAACTGGGTTCAAAAACACTTACAAGATGGAGGGTGTAATCAGGCACATCGTGAGTATGGCTGCATTGGAAGGGGTCACGGTGGGAGAACGCCTTCAGGGAGATGGATGTAGTTGTCACTAACAGCAGCGGGGTGAAACACTGGTGTTTCACCCCGCTGCTGTTAGTGACAACTACATCCATCTCCCTGAAGGCGTTCTCCCACCGTGACCCCTTCCAATGCAGCCATACTCACGATGTGCCTGATTACACCCTCCATCTTGTAAGTGTTTTTGAACCCAGTTGGGGCATTAAACTTGCTTTTCTTCTGCACTTAGAGGCGCCTTTGTTTGTTTTTTATGTTCCTATAGATCCTGCTTCAGTCTCTTAAAGCTGCAGCCCTTTGTGCTGAAGATATCATTCCACGACTACATTACCATCTTTACCAGCACCCCTTTTTGGACTGCCCCTTCATATAGAGACATTGTTTAGACTACGTCAGTCTTGTGCGCCCTACATATACTTTTTTACTTTAATGTGGTCATACAAGAGACTGCATCTTTTGTCAGACCAGACTGAACCCAGGGCCATCACTCTCTGGCCTTCCTTCCACGCTTCCTTCCACGCTGTGGCTGTGGTGGTGTAGTTGTGTCAAGAGGAGGAGGAGGAGGAGGATGGTCCAACTCACTCAGGTGGGTATTGGGTGTGATTTCGCCACTCACCCCCTTAGTTAGGACTTTATAAAGAAGGTTCTCACACAGCTGGCGTTGACCCTCCTGCATGCCCTTCAGTTTGGTGGCAGCCATGCAGGCAAAGGCCTCTTCAGGAATGGGTAAGGCTCTGAGGGATGCAGAAGCCTCCTGAAAGAGCCTGAGTGCTGAATCCTGCACGTGACTCCCCTTCCTGGGTCTTTTGTTTGGAAGGCGGAGGGGAGGAACCTGTGATTCAGTCAGGCTCCTACTGGGCCCAGGCTTGTCCTGGCTGCCACTTAGCCCTGCCTCCTCCTGGCTGCCACTAACACCTGCCTCCTCCTGGCTGCCACATTCCACAGCCTTCTCCTGTGTGCCACATTCCAGAGCCTCGTCCTGGCTGAGGTCTTCCTGTGTATGAAAAAGGGACATAGGTTTAGTTTTTTATTCATCAATCACACACAATTTTCACCTCATGACTGTTGCAAATTGAATCTTAACAAATATAACAGACTATCCTTCTGAGCGCAGCATTTTTCATTCTTGTCCCAATTATTTTTGCCCACTACTGTCTATTGATATGTAAAAAACTGTATTAAATCAATGTGGATGTTTCACCTGCCACAGACAGGGCAGCTCCCTGTACTTGTCTATGAACAGGGGGAGGAAGTTGTGGTCATTGAAGCCATCCATTTTATCTGCAAGACACAACACAAGACAAACCCTAATGTCAGGCAAAACTCTCCTATTCTTGTTACAATATAGGCCTCAATCTAGAAGCAGTATAGGCCCAAGTTTTGCTCTTACCTTCGTTATCACGGTGGGCGCCTCTGATACTCCTTCCTCCGCTGACAGATAGTACGTACTACGCACGCGTGTTACGCTTTATAGACACTGCTCATGCGTGTAATTCCGCCCGCCCCTGACGTTCTTTCTAGTCTATTCCCCGCCCCTTCTCGTTCGGCGCAGTGGGGGAAGAGCACATGGCGGAGACACAACAGGTGCGTGCTAATTACAGCAACGAGGAGGAGGGGGAGGAAAGCCCAGAGCCTGAAATGCACGATCCAGAAGGAGAAGATTGCACATGTGATTGTGCTGGTATTAAAAAGATTGTTAATCAAGAATGTGTGGATTATTGTTTCAACGCTCCAACACTTTTGTGGTGCTCTAATTGGTGTTTTCTGTGGCAATGGGTGTTATTTCCTAAGGGCAAATCCACTTTGCACTACAAGTGCAGTTTCAAGTGCACTTGTAGTGCAAAGTGTCTTTGCCTTTAGTAAATAACACCCAACGGTGCTTTGTAATGTTACACAATCACGCCATTTTCAGGACTCATCACATTTCTGTCAGGGTCAGCTAAAAGAAACACAAGCAGTAAATGTCACCAAAGATTTGAGTAGTTATTTGTTTTTTTTATTTGAAAAAGGTTTCAGACATTGTCTGGCATATTGATGGCCCCCCTACCCGCAAAGAATTCAAGGTATCTTAGCCGGACATCACGGGCACTCGGGGGGGCAAGCCAGGACGGCCACTTTCAAGCGTCGTCAGGGTTGTTTCATTTTGAATTCCAGCCTCAGGCCCAACTGAGCCAGCATAGTTGGCAGAATGTTGCCGTAAAAAGTTGTGTAGAACACAGCACGCCAGGATAATATGATTCAGTTTATACTCCGCCATATGTATGGGTGTAAGAAATAGGCGGAACCGGCTGGCCATGATTCCAAACATGTTCTCCACCACTCTTCTGGCTCTGGCCAGCCGGTAATTAAAAACCCTCTGGTCCGGGGTGAGGGTTCTCATCGCGAATGGCCGCATAAGATGGTCCCCCAGCGCAAACGCTTCATCTGCAATGAAGACGAATGGGAGTCCTTCCACATTGTCTTCTGGAGGTGGCAAGTCCAAGCTGCCATTCTGAAGACGCCTGTAGAACTCCGTCTGGGCAATGACTCCACCATCGGACATCCGGAAATTCTTCCCCACGTCCACATACAGGAACTCATAAGTAGCTGACACCACCGCCAACATCACAATACTATTGAACCCCTTATAATTATAATAGTACGACCCTGAGTTGGGTGGTGGGATGATGCGGACGTGTTTCCCATCAATTTCCCCTCCGCAGTTAGGAAAGTCCCACCGCTGGGCAAAGTGGGAGGCCACAGTCTGCCATTCCTGTGGCGTGGAAGGAAACTGTGGAGTCAAACAAAAAAGTGCCTCTGGCACTCTGCCTGAATTTAAAGCACAAATCACATTTAAAAACATTTTAGGGGGTGTTTGGGGTAAAGCACTACTATGGAGCTGATAAAATACATTGTTAAGTGACTACATGAGGTGAATATAGGGCCAGGAGACCATGCTGGGGAGGTAAGTGAAGGCAAATATGTATGAAGGACAATAAAAATAATTACCTAAAAATCCAGCATGCATAAGGACAAAGGAGACATTCACAGCATATTACAATCATGGTAATTAGGGAATGAGGAAAGAAATACAATATATTAGCAAACATTAAATACAATAAAATGTGATATTAAAGGATAAAAATCTTACTCCTTCTGCAGGACCTGGATGATGGCAGAACAGGTCTCTGGGATAATGATCCCCAGAGCCTGGGGGGAGATGAACTTCAAGTCCTGCAGGCTTCTCCCTGTCGCCAAGTACCGCAGGGTGGCGATGAGCCTCTGCTCCGGAGTGATGGCTTGCCTCATGCAGGTATCCTGCCTGCTAATATAATGGGTCAGCAAAGCCAACAAACGGTGAAATACGGGGTCCGTCAGCCGGAGAAAGTTCTTGAAATCATCAGGATTATTCTCACGGATCTCACGGAGCAAAGGCATATGACAGAACTGGTCACGCTGAAGCAACCAATTCTTGGTCCATGAACTCCTCCCCACCCTGTTCATGGACTGGACTTGTGTCAAGGCAAGGACCCCAACACCAAGCCCCCGCACAGCACAAACTCTTCGAGGAGTACGTATACGCAACATGACTAGAAAACGGTCGGCTGCTCAGAACGAAGTAACAGAACACACTGAAGAACAGCAAGGCCTGTGAAGAGCAACCTGAAAAACAGTAACGAGCGGACAAGATCGCATTGAATAGTACAATACGAACTGACTGCACACACTGAAGAGCAGATACAAACCCACAAGCACAAACTGAACAGCAGAAAACGATTTGAAAACCACGAGTCTGAAAAAGCGTGAATCGTCTCTCACCGAACTTTTACTAACGCGAGATTAGCAAAAGGAGCCAAAAGGGTGCCGCGCTTGGTTCTGAATTGGCCTTTTCTAGTCTCGTCATACGTGGTGTACGTCACCGCGTTCTTGGCGATCCAAAATTCCGACAACTTTGTGCGACCGTGTGTACGCAAAACAAGTTTGAGCCAACATCCGTCGGAAAAAATCCATGGATTTTGTTGTCGGAATGTCCGATCAATGTCCGATTGTGTGTACGGGGCATAAGTCTGTTAACTTGCTGCACATTTTCACTGGCAAGTTGTACACTTGCAGAGAGGAGATGGGCTCGGGCGTGTTCGGGATCCCAACAGGGAGCCAACACTGCGCACGGCTAATCACAGGCAGTGAGACATTTCCAGATCTGTGCAGCTGGGGACTGGGAAATGTCTCACTGCCTGTGATTAGCGGTGTGCAATGTTGGCTTCCTGGTGGGATTGGGAAGGCGGGATCCCAAACACGCCTGAGGCCATTCCTATTGCAGAGCACTTGAAGGACAAGTTCTAGTTTACACTTTTTGCATTTGTAGCAAATTTGCATGGCAAGAGCATAGTTGCAGTGGTGAGTTTACAGCAAGAGCTCAGCAAGTCACAGTGACCCTTGTGGTGGGATGACTATTACACAACATAACTGAACCAGAACTTGCAACAGACTTGCAGAATGTTTGCAAAGAAAGTTGTTCTGGAGTCATGCAATGCGGACTTACTGCATTTGTGCAACAAATTTGTGAAGCCTGGCAGGTCTAGCAATAGCTTAGCAAGTCATTTTCAAACTTGCAGCACAACTGCTTGCTATCTGAAACTATCAGTGCTGGGACAAGGTCATCCAGCACCCAGGGCAAAGATGCCATACTGTGCCCCCATGCCTCATTCATGATGTGCAAGCTTAGGGAATCCTACACCCTGCAGGCACTCACTTGTTAAAATCACTGCAACTGTCACTACTCCTGTTAGCCTTGCAAAAGAAGGAAGGTGCCCCCATCCCTACAGTAAATCATTGCACCCAGGGCAACCGCAATTCCCACCCACCCCTTATCCCGACCCTGGGAACTATGTACTTATGTACATGTGTTTATAGAGATTAAACATAGCCCCGCAATATAACTGACATGCTTGAGAGCTTTTGCACTACATATTCAAGTTAATATGAACTACATATTTCACGATCTGCAAAAGACTGATGAGAGCTTTTGGTCGGAAAATGCGACCGTGTGTAAGCTCCTTCGGACTTTTGCTGAGCAGGTTCTCAATTGACCCATCTCTATCCAGGAGTTCGTTTGCATGCATCTAAGCAGCTACAGTGTTACCTGAGTTACCTGAGTTCCAGCACCTGAACAAAGCCGTGATCGTGTGGAGCTTCCTTGGCTGTTCTTGAAGCGTTCTTTGACTCCTGTCATGGGAGTCACCAGAATCTGGTGAGTAGGCTGTGTGGCCGGTGATGGTGGTAGATTATTGTTGTCTGATGCCTTGCTGAACCCCAGGAGGATTCATCCAGGAGTCCGATTTCAACATTGTTTGAACACTTTTTTAATTTAATTTTTAAATATAATTTTTGAATTTAATTTTTTGAACTCATTTTGAATTTGAATTGTTGCTTTCACTTGTTTTGTTTTTGATTTTTCAAATTTTGATGTTTTCACTTAGGTGATATTTACCTATGAGTATCACTATTGACACTATATATTAATACTACATTTACTTTGTTTACATTAGAGTGTGTCATCTGCACTTGCACTTTACAGGGAGCGCGGTTTGCAATTAACTATTGTTTTTCATTTTTCATCACCATTATAACATGCTGCTCCTTTATCTATAATCTATATTAGTTTAACCAGCTTCCATTTGCGCGGGTAGTTTTTACTATCTATTATATACACATAGCTCCCTGCTGTCTCTGATTTCAAGAGACTGTCCCTGATTTGGAGCAATGTCCCTCTGTCCCTCTTTCCCCCTCATCTGTCCCTCATTTTGGTCTGATCCATATAGTTGTATATAAAATGCACTTTTTATCTTTCAAAAAGTGTTTCCCAGTTTCAAATTTCTAAATTGCTGCATTTGTACATTTTAAAAGCCAATATAAAGGAATAGTAGTGGTAAAAAAAAGGCCCTTCTGGATTTATTTAACCATTTTTTGGGGTTAATTCTCCTTTAAGGGGGTGTGGCAGGGGCGTGTCCTATGCCTATATACGTTTGTTAGTAGGTGCCCCTCATTCCCATCTCAAAATGGTAGGAGATATGTATCCATTCGTGCCAATGAACATCTAAATGATTCAGAGAATGATTGGGAGAAAGTGCTATGGTCAGATGAGACCAAAATTGAGCTGTTAACTTGCACATTTTCACTGACAGGTTGTACACTTGCAGAGCACTTAAAGCACAAGTTCCAGTTGACACATTTTCAATTTGTAGCAAATTTGCGTGGCAAGTCTCTAGCAAGAGCAAAGTTGCAGTGGTGAGTTTACAGCAAGAACCCTGCAAGTCACAGTGGCCCCTGTGGTGGGATGACTATAATACAACATAACTGAACCAGAACTTGCAGAAAACTTGCAGAATGTTTCAAAGGACGTTGATCTGGAGTCATGCAATGACCTTGAACAAAACTGTCCACTGATTGCCAGAGAGGGCGGTGCTATGAGATGATTGGCCACCTGCTCTGCTTTTCCCTTTTTAACCACTTCCAAAATGGAGGACCACTATGCCTGATGAAGGAGCACACATGCTCCAAACGCGTGCATGCCATTAGCGTCATCACTCCCGGGAGAGACCTGGGAGCTGATGCGGCGGACGATCCCTGCCGCCTCTCACCGATCCTAGCCTGGGACACTGGAATCCACCGGCGCCACCAGACAGGACCATAGAGCACAAAAGGATCGCCCCCTGTGGAGCCCCTTAGAACCCTGTGGATCTGGACTCATCCCACTGATATGCAGCTTTTATTGACTCAGAGTGAGTGTATTTCTACTGAATAAAAAATGTGTGCTTTTAATACTGCACTTAGGTTGGCGCTGCTTTGTCTCTCTCTGGAGTCATGCAATGCAGACTTGCTTCAATTGTGCAACAAACTTGTGAAGCCCGGCAAGTCTAGCAATAGCTCAGCAAGTCATTTTCAAATTTGCAGCACACTTGCTTGCTATCTGGGAAGTTGCCAATCAGTCATGTTGCAGTGCAAGAGCATGCTGATAGTAGAAGAGAGCAGACTAAGAAATTAGCTAATCCGTGTGCTGCTTCTCCTTTTACTGTGCAGTCACAGGGCGAGGATTGGGAAAGAGACCTGTAAGTGATGCTGAGCTGCTGCAGAATAAAATTAGGTCTGCTTTCCCATCAGACAGGGCTGTATTGGGTGACATAGTTGTGTAAATCTCAGGACTACATTGACATAAATACAAATTTTTTCACAGGTAAAACAGCTCCCTTATATGTATCTCATCTGTGTATATAGCTGTTTGACTGGGGTTCAGATTCAACATCTGAACAAAGCCTTTTAGTGGGACAAATAGCTTTTATTGAAGGACACCTAAATGATCTAGCACCAACATCTTCAGTCCTTTAATTTCTAATGGTATTTCCTAAATCTATGCTGTCACCATATAATTTACATTTAATATGATTTATTTCAGATTCTGTAGGTTAGAAATACAAAAACACAATTTTAAAAGTTAGAGCAGGTTGACTTATAAAAATCATTTCTCTTCCGTCATTAATTTTAGTTTTTTTTTTCATGAATTTTTGCACTGTGAAACAAATTTAATTTGTGTCGTTTACTCATAAAAATTCCCTTATTGCTTTGGTTTTACAAAAGAAAGACTCATGCAAATATTATTTTTGAGAAAAATGTCATTATATTGTACATGATAGGATCTCTCCACAATAAAAAGTAGATTAACCTTAAAGCTTTGCGATAAGTACAAAACATTTTTGATATGGGTTGCTATTAAATTTGCAACAAAAATGAAACTACACCTATTACATGATCATCTCACTGAAATGACCGTGACAGTTAGAAAGTCAATCACATTTGCAGCAGATATGGGGCTCTGTGGGATGCTTGAATCATGAACATTTTCAGCTGAATAATTTCAAACTAAGCTTGAGATTCAGCATGATATAAATAGCGTTCATTTTCTCGACAGCTGCTTTTTCGTAGATCGGCAGTAAATCTGTGTAAACTGCTCGCTAGGTTGAAAAAACAAATCTTTTTACTGTGGAGCCTAATATCAGATTAAGTATATGTTTTATTGTGACTGTGATTTCTTATACTATGTCATGTTATGAGTACTATTTATTCTACTTTTCATCTTCTACCCATGGAGCTGTTTTTCCAGGACATACAGGTCAGGCAGCAATAGCTGTAATGTTCAGAATTTGAAGGTGTTTATACTGAAATTTCACAGCTGAGCTCCAGGTATCCTTTTTTTTTGCAGCTACATAATATTGCAGCTTGGACCAATGTAAGTATGCATTTTTCATACCTGTGGGACTGCTGAGGAAGTAGAGAATCACTGTAGTAAAAGTTGCTACTATAGTGATTGCCACTGTCTTCAATGTCCCACGCTGAGCAGCTGCCCTGCTGCTTATTAACCATACGGGATTACTCACTCAACATGAGCACCACTTACAGATTCTCATTGCTTCTCAATGAATGTAAGGCATTCTCTGATCAGATTAGGTAATTATAATTTTTTTTTTAAATAATTTGATGGGCAGGGCCGTCTTTTCCATGAACAGGGATGCATAGGTGTTGTGGGCATCCCTGTTGTTGTCTATTGCATGGACACAGCTGCTGTGTCCCAATATGACATGCAGGTGCATGCAGGTGCATGCAGGAGTGGGTCATCGAACTAATGCTGTGTGCATTGGGGGACCAGCGTGGGACATGCACCCGCAAGGCTGTATTCGTGCAGTTGCCTGTCCCTATAGAGAACAATAGGGTGCTGGCACAGGGATGCAGAAAACACTTGTGCATTCCCATACCAGGACAAGGCATCCCTGCATGTGGCATGCTTGTCATCACCCTGTGTGAATGGGGTTTTAGAATACATCAGTATGGAAAACCATATACTGTACTGTAAAAAATATCCTTTCAAAATTACATTTCCATAACAATATAATCTCTAAGGGCGCATTCACACTGCCTGCACACTAAGGCCCCTTTCACACTGGGGCGGTGGGGGCGTCGGCGGTAAAACGGCGCTATTTTTAGCGCCACTTTGCCGTTGTTTTTGCGGCGGTATTCGCCCGCTAGCGGTGCGGTTTTAACCCCCGCTGGCGGCCAAAAAAGGGTTAAAACCGCTCGCATAGCGCCTCTACAGCGGCGGTATAGCCGCGGTATAGCCGCGCTGCCCCATTGATTTCAATGGGCAGGAGCGGTGAATACACCGCTCCTTCACCGCTCCAAAGATGCTGTTTGCAGGAGTTTTTTTTCTCTCCTGCCAGCGCACCGCTTCAGTGTGAAAGCCCTCGGGCTTTCACACTGGGGCCTAAGTGCTTTTACAGGTAGCTGTTAGGGGCCTAAGTGCTCTTACAGGCAGCTGTTAGTTTCCGTTGTAGTGAAGGGGCAGTGTAATATCAGCTCATCAGTTTCCTTTTTTATTACTTTTTTAATATTCTATTTGAAGTGCACAAAGTAACATTAAATCATGTCTCCACAATGCATTGTAGTGCGTTGTACTGCTGTGCGGTAACGTGGTAACTACCTGTTCGCTGCAGTAAAACGCAGTATATCAACATTTTTCCACAGCTCACTGCATCCCACCTCTGGGATGCATTGCAGTGTAAACGGGGCACATAGAAAACAATTGTTTTTTATATGCCAAAGTGGTGACGGACATTCATCCGTTGCAGAAAAACACCAGTTGGTTGAATAAATCCTTATGGTAAGTACATTCATTACATTTTGGACGCTGACATACATCTTAGAATAAATCTTCCAGACATTGTACTACACTTATAAGGAGAAAAGGAGAGGGGGCGGGAGGAAGCCCCCTAAAAAAGAAGGTCCGCTCAAGAACAACTATTGTGAACCTAAATAACTTTATTGTGTCATAATACTTGATAGAACAAATATCCACTACCATGTGTATTTAAAAATAGGGCAGAAGTCCTATTGTGTGCTGGTGGCCACCACAGACAATACACATACATCACAATTTCATGCGCTCACACTCATCTAAATAATGTCACTAAAGACCCGGGTCTGTGCAATTTCCATAGAGTTCCAAAACTAGAGTAGCTGTATGAATAATAGACCTTCGGTCCTTCTTAAATAAAGTGCAAGTGCTAATGATAGGTGAGGGTCCCTTCAGATGTAAACCGATGGTCAATTAGACATATATATGTCAAACCGACAACGTGGAAAGCAAGGGAGTCCTGGTTGGATTAGTAAAGGAATGGCAACTCCGAAAGGGCAGGTTCACATTTTATGCATAGAAGATGGACGGAGAATGACCATAGAAAGAGTACCTCCTATGTGTAAGGGTACAGTTTAGCTCACCGTCTGACGTCTTCAATGAAGGGGTGATAGAGCCCAGGAGTATTGCCGATGGCCGCACTGGTGTGGGTTGAGGACACGTTCATGCGGCGTGTTGGTCTGTTGTGGTCATGAACTATTGCTTCCGGATCTCCTCCAGCGAGATGTAAGGTGAGTCGCAGGGTTCAGACGTTTTGGCGTTTCATACCTAGCAAGGACTCAACCTAACGTCCGAGATCCAATCGGGACGATCGGGATGTTCACATCCAGTCAAGGGGGTGTCCTCAGAGCTCTGAAGAAGCTTGGAAACAAGCGAAACGCGTAAGGGCCTAGCATCTAACCCGTGTGCAGGTGGCACACAGACCCTCACACATCAATGAGGACACCCCCTTGACTGGATGTGAACATCCCGATCGTCCCGATTGGATCTCGGACGTTAGGTTGAGTCCTTGCGGTGGATACTGACATTGAGCGTCTCCTCCAATTACCTGACCAACTAGGTATGAAACGCCAAAACGTCTGAACCCTGCGACTCACCTTACATCTCGCTGGAGGAGATCCGGAAGCAATAGTTCATGACCACAACAGACCAACACGCCGCATGAACGTGTCCTCAACCCACACCAGTGCGGCCATCGGCAATACTCCTGGGCTCTATCACCCCTTCATTGAAGACGTCAGACGGTGAGCTAAACTGTACCCTTACACATAGGAGGTACTCTTTCTATGGCCATTTTCCGTCCATCTTCTATGCATAAAATGTGAACCTGCCCTTTCGGAGTTGCCATTCCTTTACTAATCCAACCAGGACTCCCTTGCTTTCCACGTTGTCGGTTTGACATATATATGTCTAATTGACCATCGGTTTACATCTGAAGGGACCCTCACCTATCATTAGCACTTGCACTTTATTTAAGAAGGACCGAAGGTCTATTATTCATACAGCTACTCTAGTTTTGGAACTCTATGGAAATTGCACAGACCCGGGTCTTTAGTGACATTATTTAGATGAGTGTGAGCGCATGAAATTGTGATGTATGTGTAATGTCTGTGGTGGCCACCAGCACACAATAGGACTTCTGCCCTATTTTTAAATACACATGGTAGTGGATATTTGTTCTATCAAGTATTATGACACAATAAAGTTATTTAGGTTCACAATAGTTGTTCTTGAGCGGACCTTCTTTTTTAGGGGGCTTCCTCCCGCCCCCTCTCCTTTTCTCCTTATAAATGCCTTATGGTCCATTGAACAACCATTCTGATTGTTTGTTAATTACATACTGTTGAATTCATCAACAAATGATATGGGTAACATTAGGGGCACATTAATTTAATAAGCTATCTCAGCTGGTGGAAAAAATAATTTTCCCCTCCCATATTCTTTTCCCCTCCTCCTTGAACCTAAGTTGGATGAATTTAAGGTGTCCCCTCCCCCTTTTCTCTACAATTGTACTACACTTGAGTTACCAAACTTAAAGTGTAACTCCACTTTTGTTGAGAAAAAAAACATTCCCCTCTGGGTGATCTATGTACACTGCAAGGACTATAACAAACTTTGTTGCAGATTCCTACATTTTTATTATTCTGAAGAAATCTCTGTGTGTTCCTCTGTGCCTCTGTGCTGGGTGGGTCTAATGGGAGTGGTTTTATAATTATCTATCAGCTGTGCATCTGCAGAGCACTAATGAGGAAATATGCTGGGCCTGCATCCCTTTAGATGTGTTCCTACTGGAAATACCTCACCAAAAATGACATTTTTGTTGCAGGGGATGCCTGAAATCTGACTTGTATCTTAGGCAGACTTCTAGAAAAATTGGTGAGCCAATCACACAAGCAGGAATTTATATTTCGGGGGCGTGGTCAGTGCACATTCTGTTTACAGAACAACTCCATGTAGCCATATTGCATTGCATTTACAGAAAATTACAGTGGCTGCAGATTGAAAAGGAAAGGTCATTTTAAATACATTCAATTACAATATGATTTGCGTCACAACCATATACGCTATATCATTTTTTTTTTTTTTGGGAATTTTTTTTCCCCCACAAAAGTGGAATTACCCTTAAAGTTCAGACTTCTTCAATAAGAAAATCAGAACTGGTATCTGAGTAGATTTTTGCCTTTCAGTTACACCTATATGTGCCCTACTACTATAACAACTAAGGTAGGTGGATTTCTGCAGTTGGTATCTTGGTTTTTGTTTACTAGGACAAAATATAATTAATTGTGGAAAGATATTAAACTATTATATCTTCTCATGTTGCATTTTTACAGCTGTCAGCTATATTTAAAAATATAACTATACTTCTTTAAGACTGCTGTCGCTGTTCTGCACACCCAGCTTCTTTTCAGTTCCCCTCCAAAAGTTGGCTTCTGCCCTCTGCTACCTTTCTCACATACCTCTTTATCCTTACTCACCATCTTACTTGTCTTGCTGCACAATCCATGCCACCTGTCTTCTCTGCATCCCACTTATCAAAAATTAAATACACTGCCTCTTCTGCACACCCAGACCCAACCCATAAATTCCATTCCTGTTGCTTCTGCACAACAGTTTTCCACAAAATACCTATTTTCCAATCAAAGTGAAATTCCAGTCTATATCTAACTAAGCCTAAAACTGCTTCCACCCCCCCCCCCTTCTAACACCTATACTAAATACCCTGTAGAATAAAGATGCTTATACTTGCCTATTCTCAGGGTATTCTGGTCTGGTCACGTAATTGGCAATTAGCAATAATTATTAGCAATAATCACTGTGTTCTCCCGTCAGGGAGGGCTCCCTGTGCCCCCCACCAGGAGAACACAATAGCTGCGCAGGAGGGATTTCCCCATCAACACTGACTGTGGTTGCAGGAAAATTGCATCATCTATGGCCTGCCTTGGTGAAATCTCATATTATAATCACAATGCAAACAAGCCTGGCTAAATCAATCTTTGCAAGGTGCTTTCAGCCTCCTAGAATCAAATGTTTCAGTATTATATGTGGGGTAGATTTAGTGCTGCTTCACACTACAGCGACTTGGGATCCAGCTTGTAAGTCCTCAAGTCACCCCAAGTTGCTGGACATAAGAAATGCCATAGAAGTAAATGAGAGCCGTCTTAATGTACACTACTGAAGTTGCTCCAACTTCAGAAAAGGTTCCTGTACTACTTCAAGGCGACTTCTAGGCAACTTGTACCCATAGATTTCAATGGAAGTTGCCTCCAAGTCGGATCTCCATCTATATTGAAGCAACTTTACAGGAAAAAGAAAATAATTTACCCAGGTAATTCCCACGTTTACCCAGGCAACCCCCTCCCTCCCACAGAGCTGATTATTCTGTGATTGGCCACAGCCAAAGTTGCCTGTCCTGGAGGCAACATTAAGTTGCGTTATAAGTTGCGCAAAGTCATGCTGAAGTCGCCTCCAAATCGCCTTGCAAAGTCACGCTGTAAGTCGGATTGCCCCTGTGTGAACCGGCACTTAGGAGGATTTACACACTTTGTGCTTCTGAGGAGGCCACAAATACTTCATACAACTTTACATTGTTCTAACTATAAGTCATATTATACTTAGTACTGAGTCAGGCTGAAACCGATATTAAACCCAAAACCAAAATTGAAAATAATAGAAAGAAAGTCTAAAAAAGAAAACAAATGCACCCATCACATCTGAGGAATTGGTAAGTTGCAATATAATAAATATTTGCTTTTGGGTTTAATGCCACTTTAAAGGGGTTGTAAAGCTTCACTTTTTTTTAAATAACAAACATGTCATACTTACCTCCACTGTGCAACTCGTTTTGCAACTCGAGTGGCCCTGATCCACGTCTTCTGGGGTCCCTCAGTGGCTGTCTCGGCTCCTCTCCGCATCAGCTAACCCCGTCTGGGAAGCGCTCTCTCAGGGGTTAGCTTGCGGGAGCGCTCCTAAGTCCTGTATCCGGCGTCCATAAGCCGCCAACTACAGGACTCGGCCCCAGCCCTCGCGTCACTGGAGTTGATTGACAGCAGCGCGAGCCAATGGCTGCACTGCTATCAATCTATCCAATGAAAAGCTAGGAACAGCGGAGAAGACCGGGCCGACATCAAGTGTGTTTTCGACGTGGGACTTTCGAGGGCTCAGGTAAGTAAACGGGGGGGGGGGGGAGGCTGGGGGGCTTCCAATTGCCGAATAGTTTTTCACCTTAATGTATAGGAGGCATTAAGGTGAAAAAACATGAACCTTTACAACCCCTTTAAGTTTAATATGGCTTATAGTCAGAACTGTATACAATAGTATGGAGTGCTTATGATTGCCTCTGTATCACAAAGGACATATAAAGCAACTTAAATCCCCATAAAGCCACTTCACACTTCAATCCTGCACCAGTTCCATAGATGCTTACTATTCATATCAAGAGGCATAGTCTTGCCTTTAAGAAGCAAGTAACAGCATTGTAATTCCAATGCGCATATCAAAGTACGTGCTCACAACATCCATATCAGTCCCCTCATCTCACAGGGTTTACTTCCTCTTTAAGTCCCGGTTCACACAGGGGCGACTTGTTAGGCGACTTAGCCGCCTGACAAGTCGTGTCCCTTTCTGTACTACGGAACTGTTCTAATAGGAGCGACGCAAGTCGCTCCGACTTAGAAAAAGGTTCCTGTACTATTTTTGGGGAGACTTCAGGTGACTTGCATTGACTTCTATACAGAAGTCGTTTTGCAAGTCACCGCTGAAGTCATGTGCAGGTCGCCTCGGTGAGTCAGATTGCAAGTCGTGTTGCCCCTGTGTGAACCAGCAGTAAAGCTGACCTTATACTTTATAGAACAGGTGTTCTAGATTATCTTTGAATGTATTTGTGACAGATTCTGGATGCCCCGGCTGGGCACCTCCGTCAGAACTGTGTGTCATGTTTTCCAAACGCACCCTCAGCCGGCAGACTCACCATAACCAGCCCTTAACCCCACCAATCATGAGGCAAACCACACAGATGTTGAGGGTTAAACATACAGAGGATAAACTGTTTACTAAGTACAAAACATACACTTGTAACCTCTTTAGGACCGGTCGCCATCACAATAGCTCTCCTGCACTAATTGGCGTAGGTATACGGCGGCTCGGACAGGCTCAGTTGCGGAGCGTGCCCGTGGGTGGCCTGCGATTGCCTTGTACACAGGCAGAGTAGGGAGATGCAAGGCATTTCCTCGTTCTGACAGGTGACATGACAGGGATCCAGTGTTCCCAGTGGTCGGGAACAGTGATCTCTGTCATGTCCCTGGCAGCCCATCCCCCCCACAGTTAGAAACACTCATAGGGAACACAGTTAACCCCTTGATCGCCCCCTAGTGTTAACCCCTTCCCTGCCAGTGACATTTATACAGTAATCAGTGGCTATTTTTAGCTCTGATTGCTGTATAAATGTCAATGGTCCCAAAAAAGTGTCAAAAGTGTCCAACTTTTCTGCCAAAATGTCACAGTCCTGCTAAAAATCGCTGATCACCGCCATAACTAGTAAAAAAATAATAATAATAAAAATGCCATAAATCTATTGCCCATTTTGAAGACGTTATAATTTTTGAGCAAACCAATCAATATACGCTTATTGCGATTTTTTTTTTTTTTTTTTACCAAAAATATGTAGAAGAATACATATTGGCCTAAACTGATGAAGAAATTTGTTTTTAAAAAATAAATGTGGGATATATACTATAGCAAAAAGGAAACAATATTATTTTTTTTCAAAATTGTCGCTCTTTTTTTGTTTATAGCGCAAAAAATAAAAACCGCAGAGGTGATCAAATACTACCAAAAGAAAGTTCTATTTGTGGGAAAAAAAGGATGCGAATTTTGTTTGGGTACAACGTCGCACGACCGAGCAATTGTCAGTAAAAGCGACGCAGTGCCGAATCGCAAAAACTGCTCTGATTATTAAGAGGGTAAAACCTTCTGGGACTGAAGTGGTTAAACACAGTTAGGGACACTCCCCTTAGCCTAGTCATAGAGGGGGTAGGGGACAAGGAAGAATCAATGGGAACTTGACACTTGTACAATCAAACAAAAACTACAGTTGAAACACACAAAGGAATTATGATAAGCAGGCACCCCCTCCTGACACATCCCCCGCTGGGATGCGTCACCACACCTTTTGTCTTTTTGTGCCATGACCTAACATAATTAAACACAATAACAAGAGGGGGAAGATGAGGAGAAGGCATGCAATGTATATAGAGACATAATTACATTATCCCAACGCCATTTTGTCCCCAAGTCTCTTGTTCTCTGCCATAGTCTGTGGGTAGGAGGCCAGCCAACAGCCCCCTCCAAAACACACAGTAGCAGTGGGTTCTGTCACATTATTTAACCCCCTAAACTTTTTATTAGTAAAAAGTGGCAATTTATGCAGTTTTTCATGCTGTCATCATAGTAATATCATATTGTCATATCTGAATTCAATTTGCCATTTTAAGCTTGCAAACTAGTCAAAAAACACTGGGAGAGGTATCTATTTATGTTTATTTTATTTATATTATTATTTTTTTAATTTGAGGGTATGTGCTCTATTACTCTACCTGCAAAGTAAGCCATTTCCCTATAAATCCTGAAAATATTAGATGTTGTAGACCAGCCATCAATAAATGGGGGCCCACGGTGTGGACTGTCACGCTGCCAGTGTACACCGCCATATCCCCACTGCTCCACTCAGCAGTCATTGGTTGCTGGGACTGCGGGCACCCTGCAACCAACATCGCGTGTGCGCCCTGCCCCTGCTGCTTACTATCTCACAGCTCCTGGCTGGAGCAGCGAGGTAAGCCGTAACGTCATGCGCCCGCCCCCTGCTGTTTGTTATCGCAGGGGTGATCGCCGAGTGAGAGCTGGGAGCTGTGAGGTATGATATGCTATTGTGGTGGAGATTTTGAAATCCATATTTATATCAAGGAGCTCCAAGTAACCATTGCAAGGACTCTAATTAAATTGCCGTGCCCCATTGGATGTATGTATGCATATGTGTATGTATGCGTGTGTGTGTATATATATATATATATATATATATATATATATATATATATATATATGTATGTGTGTGTGTGTGTGTGTGTGTGTGTGTGTGTGTGTGTGTATGTAGGTAGATGTTTTTAATATCATGATAAACTAAGGGGCCAGCTCACCTTTTAGAAATACTGTTTCTCCTGTCTCGTGGGAACCAGGGAATGTCCCCAGGTGTTAATTGAATCAAAATCTTTGCAGACATCAAGGCTCTACCTCACCAGGGGGCCGTCGACGTGCAAATATCAGAACGGTTTGGGCTGGGGATCAAAGGGAATTATTAATTAATTCATAGACTCAATGGCACCGGAACTTTTTAACCTGAGCTTGAACATTTAGGAAGCTTCAGAGGTAGCCAATCAGGATTTGAGGCAGCTGTGAAACAATGAACAGTAGGCTTCAGAGGTAGCCAATCAGAATTTGATGCAACTATGAACCAATGAATATGAATATGTTGCATCTGTTGATTGGTGGAGAATGCATATAAAATAGTGAAAGAGCTAAATGTTCTCTCTGCTCAACTCCAGACCATCGAGACAACAGGACAACAGGAAAAAGAACAAAAGCGCCTCTGAGTGCAGGTATTTAATACTAACAATATCAAGTTATCCACACTTACAAGCAAGTAAGGAAAAAACAGCTACAAAGGGGGAACAACTCCTGGATCAGTCCCGGCGTCCATGGCGTGGGTTCGGCAGAGTAAGTCTGAAGGAATGGCAGCGGTCCCCCGCCAGGAGAGAGCAAACCACTGCGCTAGATGGAAGTTCCGTAATCCAAACAAGAGCGCTCATGGGCGTGTGATGTCACCGGAGTGGAGAGGACCACAACGCATTTCAGAGCATGCGTGAAGTTCCCACTGGGCATGAACGCTCCTTTTTCAAGTGTAGGGTGGACTAGAAGGAAGAGAAACCTAAATAGCTCCGTATAGAGGGAAAGACACACTACAGCTGATAGCGTAAACATCAATTTACTGGAAAATGAGACTGAAAAATAAAATAAAATAAAAAGCCCGCTGGGATGGGGGGCATAACTGATATAATAATTAAATAGATTTCTAAAGATGTGTAAAAGGAAAAATATGAAAAAAATGAGAAAAAATTGAGAAAAAAAATGAATAAAATAGAAAAAATGTGTTTTAGGGAATATGATTATAATAAAGAAAATAATATGGTATGATAAAGGAGATAATAATAGTATTATTACTAAAAAGGAGATATGTTAAAAGGCAAACCAAAGGTTGTGGTAGTGAGTAGAGATAAAAGACTCAAATAAATAATAGTAATATCTGAGGAAATAGGCTATTATATTATACTGTGTAGAGACACAATCTTATTGATCTACAGATGTGTCACATGACAACGGCCTCTATCTTAAAATGGATAGTGGGTAGATATGAGTAAAAGATTAATTATTTAAAATATAAATCATTTAAAACAGTAATAAATAAAAGTGAGGGTACATTGCAGCAAGGTTGAAATATGACTGATGGTAGTGGGGCTCCTAGTAACAATTATATGTACTGGTGACGAAAAATGAGAATATATAAGCACATATATCTATGAACCATGCATACGTGCATATAAGATAAAGATAATTCTATAGAGGTATATATATGAAAAATATGTATAATATATAAAAGTACATATATAAACAAAGAGTCCATGCAGGGATGGGGTAGGGAAGAAAAAGGGGGGGAGAAAAGTGTGGGGGAGGGGGGAAAGGAGGGTGAGGAAAAAAAAAGGGGGGAGGGGGAAAGCTAAGGAAGGAATGAGGGGAGGGGGGAAGAGGAGGGGGGAAGAGAAAGGGTTGGTAATTATATGATAGTGTTGACTTCTATTTCTTCGTTTAACCCATTGGGCGCAAGACGAGGGTGTATATCCAAAGGTCTCACGTTCACATAACTTGGAGAACCGTTCAGCTTCAGACAAGTTACGGGGTATCGATTCTAGAACCCACACCTGTAGGCCAGCAGTAGATTGATTATGGTGCTCCAAAAAATGGCGAGGACCGCTATGTTCATCGCAACCTTTCTCGATAAATCTGCGATGTTTACCAAAACGTTGTCGTAATGGGCGAATAGTGCAGCCGACATATAATGATTTGCATGGGCATGTCAGACAGTAAGCTACATATTCAGTAGAGCAGTTATAGAATCCCTCTAACTGATATATCTTATCTTTGTGTTGGAAATTACGTTGGCCATGTCTCACAAAGGCGCAGGTTTTGCAAAGCGATTTATTGCGCCTGTACATACCTGTGAGAGGGATAAGGCACAAGGGGTTATCAGGTTTAGTGCTTTTTAGTTTGCTGGGCGCTATCTTATTTATCAGTGTTGGGGCCCTTCTATAAGTGACCATAGGTCTGTTACTGAGACTAATATTGAGAAAGGGATCCTGTTTTAAGATATTCCAATGTTTATAGAGGATATGCTCCATTTTCTTGTATTTGCCATGGTATCTAGTAATAAAACGCACAGTGTCATTTTCAGGCTGTTTTTTGGTCTTGGGTTTTTTGCCTGAAAGAAAGATGGTATAGGTCTGGTCTACTAGTTTGTCAGGATATCCCTTTTCTAAGAATTTATTTTTGAGGTGCACACTTTGAGAGAATCTCTGGTACAGTTTTGTCTTAGTCTACAAAACTGACCTTTAAGGATGTTATTGACCCACTGCGGGTGATGGCAGCTGTCAAAATGTAAGTAAGAATTCCCGGCAGTGGGTTTGGTGTAATTGCATGAATGCTTATTGTCGTGAAAAAGCTCAAGGTCTAAGAAGGAGAGACTGTCTACATTGTGTACAGATGTTAAAGAGAGACCTAGGTAATTTTTTTGCGGTGAGAGACAAAACCGTCAATTGAGGAGGAAGGACCATCCCAAATGACGATGATGTCATCTATGTATCTGCCATAAAACACCAGATGTTTAGCAAAGGGGTTATTGTTCCATATGAACCGATCTTCCCACAACCCCATGGTCAAATTCGCGTAAGATGGGGCAAAATTGGTCCCCATGGCTCTGCCATGGGTTTGCAGAAAAAATTCATCCTTAAAATGAAAATAATTGTGTGTTAGGCAATAGGAGGTGGCTTCCAATATGAACACAGACTGTTTAGCATTTAATAGAGGGTCCAGGGACAGAAAATGTTGGACTGCCAATAGGCCTATATGATGAGGTATAGACGTATACAAAGAGTTAACGTCGAGGGATAACCAAGAGCGACTGTCATGCCATGTGTAGGGGGTCAAGAGTTCCATAAAGTGTATGGAATCTCGACATAGGTTTGGAGATTCTGGGCCAAAGGCTGTAGGAAGGAATCGACATACTGAGAGAAGCTGCTGGTAACACTATTCATAGAGGCCACAATGGGTCTACCAGGAGGATGAGATAAGTTTTTGTGCACCTTAGGTAGATGGTAAAAATAAGGTGTACTATAAAATTCTTTACATAGAAAAGAGGCTTCATTCTTGTTAATAACTCCATCTGAGAGGGCTTTCTTGATTTTAATGCCTCGGCTTCCTGTCTAAATTGAGGTAAGGGATCAGAAGGGAGTTTTTTATATGTTTGACAGTCTGAAAGTAATCTCGATGCTTCTGCAATATAAGAGGTGCGGTCTTGTATAACAATCCCACCACCCTTATCTGCAGGTTTAATGATAATAGTAGAGTTGTTAGAGAGGGAGTGGAGTGCGGACTTTTCGCCCGGGCTAAGATTATGACAGCAATATTTATGTGTATTGTCTGCTTGTTGGCACAGTTTGTGGAACTCTGAGAAGACCACTCTATAAAATGCTTCCAGATAAGGGCCTTTGGATTTGGTAGGGTAGAAAACGGATTTTGGTTTAAAATTGGTATATCTGACTGGGGGTGAGGTCTGGAGATGTTGGGTTAGTAGCTCAAGGTCTGGACCAAGATCTGGGTCTCCCACATCTGGTTCTCACTCGTATAAGCTAATAGAGCTCTCAGGAGTATCCTCTAGGGTGGTGTGAGGGGAAACTGGAGTAGCAGGTGTAGTATTTTGGATGTTATCAGCTGATGAGTTCTTCTCCGATTGAATATTAAAATATCTTTTTAAGGTGAGGTTTCTAATGAATTTATTTAGATCCTTAAAAAGAAGAAAAGAATTAGGTTGTATAGTAGGTGAAAAAGTAAGCCCTTGCCTAATAAGGAGATTTCTTCGGAAGATAGTGAATGTGAGGATAAATTAATTTTCTTTCGTTCTTTTTCATGTTTACTAGAGAGCTGACTTCGCTCACCTGGAAAGCTTGCCCTCAGCGCGGGTCTTCACACAGAGACATTTTAGTTGTTCAATTACATTTACCTTATCACAAAGTTTATTGCTATGGACTGGTTATTGCTATGGACTACCTACAACAATCTTCTGCAGCTATAGCCTTGCCTCTATTTTTAGCTAATTGAATATCGACTGGCATTTTATATTGATTTTATATTGCATTTTCTATTGGTCCTGTGCGCTCGCATGTATTTGTATATATAATCGAGACAACAGGATGTCTGTGTTAAGTATTCCCTTATCTCTCTTTTTTCCCTAACCTTTTCTGTCCTAGGATTTGTCTTAAAATATTGATAGCCTGTGTATGCCCATTGTAACCATGTCTGAGCTCAACTGAAATTATCTTTGCAGCCTAAGCAACACTGTACCTGTAACATCACTTGAGACAGTTGATAAGTTCTAATTATTCTAACGTTTCTTTTCTGTATAAATAAATGTAATTGTTTATCTTTTCGCACTGTTATCATTTGTTTTTTTTCTTATATAGACAAAGGTTTAATCACTTATTTTTTGTATCGTTAATCATTTAAGTGAGGTATAAACATTGCCAACACACTACGCGCGCCCCTTCAGCAAGACTCCCGGCTCAGCTCTCGTCCCCTGAAGCTTGTTACCTCCTGATCCCTGCCTGCCAGAAGGTATGTGAGGTGTTTACAGGGGCACACTGATGGACACATTTAATGTAAGGGTCACTCTGACGGGCACAGCAAAATGTGCCCGCCAGAGTGCCCCTTAACATTAAATATGCCCATCAGAGTGTCCCTTAACATAAAATGTGCCCATCAGTGTGCCCCTTAACATAAAATAATGGGCATTCTGATGGGCACATTTTATTTTAAGGGCACACTGATGGGCACATTTTATGTTAAGGGACACTCTGATGAGCACATTTTCTTATAAAAGCAACACTGATGGCACATTTAATGTAAGGTTCACTCTGAAGGGCACAACAAAATGTGCCCATCAGAGTGCCCCTTAACATAAAATGTGCCCATCAGTGTGCCCCTTAACATAAAATAATGGGCATTCTGATGGGCATATTTTATGTTAAGGGGCACACTGATGGGCACATTTTATGTTAAGGGGCTCACTGATGGGCATATTTAATGTTAGGGGCATGCTGATGAACATATTTTGTTGTGCCCATCAGCGTGCCCTTAACATAAAATGTGCTCTTCAGAGTGCCCCTTAACATTAAATATGTCCATCAGAGTGCCCCTTAACATTAAATATGCCCATCAGCGTGCCCCTTAACATAAAATGTGCCCATCAGTGTGCCCTTTAACATAAAGTGTGCCCATCAGTGTGCCCCATAACATTTAATATGTCCATTAGAGTGACCCTTAACATAAAATGTGCCCATCAGTGTGTCCCTTAACATTAAATAAGGGGCATGCTGATGGGCACATTTTATGTTAAGGGGCTCTCTAATGAACATATTAAATGTTATGGGGCATGCTGATGGGCACATTTTATGTTAAGGGGCATGCTGATAGGCATGTTTAATGTTAACATAAAATGTGCCCATTTGCATGCCCTTTAACATAAAGTGTGCCCATCAGTGTGCCCCATAACATTTAATATATCCATCAGAGTGCCCCGTAACATAAAATGTGCCCATCAGCATGCCCCTTATTTTATGTTAAGGGACACACTGATGGGCACATTTTATGTTAAGGGGCACTCTGATGGGCATATTTAATGTTAAGGGTCACTCTGATGCACACATTTTATGTTAAGGGGAACTCTGTTTGGAAATTTTTTATGTTAAGGGGCACGCTGATGCGCATATTTTATGTTAAGGGGCACGTTGATGGGCACATTTTATGTTAAGAGGGAACATTGATGGGCTAATTTTATGTTAAGGGGTTCTCTGATGGGCACAATAAAACATGCCCATTAGCATGCCCCTTAACGTAAATGCTGGGGCATGCTGATGGGCACATTTTATGTTAAGGGGGCATACTGATGGGCACATATGATAGTGGGGGCACACTCATAGGCGCATATTATGTTAAGGGGGCATGCTGATGGAACACCTAATGTATAGGGGCACTCTGATGCGGACACCTGATGTAAGGTGGCACTGTGATGGGGACGCCTGATGTACAGCAACACTCTGATGGAAACACCTGATGTAAAGAGGAACTCTGATGGGGGCAACTGATGTAAGGGGGCACACTGATGGGGGCACCTGATGATATAAAGGGGCACTCTGATGGGAACACCTGATGTAAAGGGGCACTCTGATGGGAACACCTGATACAATGGAAGAAAATTATTATTGAATATGCTAATTAAGTATAAACTAGTACTATAGTGACGACTTGAAAACATAAAGGTAAAATGACCAGTGTACTAATGAAGTAAACGTTATAAGGCTCATTATAGCAGTAAAAGCAGATTATAGGATGGTATGAACCTCAATTTCTTCGTTCATACCCCCCGGCGTTAAAGTATCAAGGGAATATATCCAAAACGTCTCCCTCTCACATAAGTGCTTAAAGCGCTCAGCTATGGGGAGGGATCGGGGTATGGCTTCCAGGATCCAAACAAACAGACCATCAGTTGATTGATCATGGTGATATGCAAAGTGTCGAGGGACACTGTGCATATCAATCCCACCCTCCACAAATCTATGGTGTTTACCGAATCTAGCCCTAAGGGCCCGTATGGTGCGTCCCACGTACAACAATCTGCATGGACAGGAGAGGTAGTATACCACAAACTCAGTAGAGCAATTGAAAGATTCCGGAAAGGTGTAGGTTTTACCTTTGTGGGTGAACCTTTTCTGTCCATGCTGAACGTGTTTGCACGTGAGGCACAGGGGTTTGCGACACCGATACATCCCCTTAATATCGAGAAAGGTGAGAGACTTTTGGGGACGAGTAACTTTATGTTTGCTAGGGGCAGTTTGGCTCTTAACATTTTTAGCTCGCCTATAGGAGACTTTGGGCCTATCAGTCAGGGAAGACTTTAGATGTGGGTCCTCCAGGAGGATTGGCCAGTGTCTCTATAGAATGCTCTCCATCTGTCTGAATTGGTTGTGAAACCTCGTGGTGAACCTGAGGGGTTGGTGATCTGTGTTATTGTTGCGGCTGGCATATGTACTCGTGGGTTTGGCCAAATAGTGTAGAATGGCGTCTTCAATCAATGCCTCAGGATACCCCTTCTCCAAGAATTTTAGTTTAAGCCTATTGCTATGTGAGATATAGTCCTCTTGGCAGGTACAATTGTGCTTAAGGCAACAGAACTGACTCTTAGGTATGTTCTGCACCCAGCGAGGGTGGTGGCAGCTCTGGTAATGCAAATAAGAGTTTCCTGCTGTAGGTTTTGTATAGTTATGGACATAAATATCACTACCTTCATGGCATAGTTCTAGGTCTAGAACGGCTAGTTTGTCCGGGTCACACACAGAGGTAAAGGAGAGTCCCATATCATTGTCGTTACAATGTTGGACAAAATTCTCCATCTGAGTGGCTGGTCCATCCCATATAATGACAATATCATCAATATATCTGCCATAAAAAATTAGATTCTTCATGAAGGGATTATTGTGCCAGATATAGTTAAGTTCCCACAGGCCCATGGTCAGATTAGCATATGTGGGCGCAAAATTTGTGCCTATAACTGTCCCATGGGTCTGTAGGTAATAACTACCTTCAGATTCAAGTTAATATGTGTTATAATTATTGTTATGTGTTAAGCAAAAATTGGTTGCTTCCACAATAAATTCAGCCTGACGAGGATTGATGGAGGGGTCATCAGCAAGAAAATGTGTCACTGCTCTTAACCCAATGTCATGGGGTATAGAGATATATAGTGAGCTGATGTTCAGAGAGAGCCAGATGTGGTTTCCCAGGTGTAGTGTTCTAATATATCCAACAAGTGGATACTATCTCGAACATAAGATGGAAGATTTTGCAAGGGTTGTAGAAAGTGATCTATGTAGATGGAAAAATAACTGGACACACTTTCCATAGCGGCCATTATAGGACATCCTGGGGGGTGGATGGAATCCCTATGAATTTTGGGAAGATGGTAAAAATAAGGTCTTTGGTAAAATTCTCTCTTAAGGAAAGCCTTTTCCATTGAGTTAATAATGCCCTCATCTGAAATGCTATTGATGAGGGCATGGGCCTCTAATTTGAACTGTGGTAGTGGGTCACTCATAAGTCGTTTGTGTATGTTAATGTCGGATAATAGTCGTGTGGATTCCAAAAGGTAATCAGACTTATCCTGTATTATTGTGGCTCCACCCTTGTTTTTTTTTGTCTGTTTGTATTTGCATCGAAGCATCACTCATGCTGCTGTTAGGGTGGAAGCCTGTGTAGCCCACATAGATATATTATTTCCTTATATGCCGTATGTGTATGCGTTACTCTATGTTCATGTACAAATACACATGTGCATCTTGAATGCCCCCTCCCCGGTTTGCCTTTCAAGTGGCAAATTATTTTATTTATATCCTTTTTTTGCGATTATGTTTGCAATTTATTGCGAATATATATATATATATATATATATATATATATATATATTTTTTTTTTTTTTTTTTTTATTCATTTTTTGGGGGGATTTTTCATTGTTATTTTTATTGTGATCCCTTGTCGTTAGTTCCTATTGTGTATTTACCATTATTAGTACAGTTATTAGTATAGTCTTGTTTTACACATCTCATCACTTGCCTTACCTTGGATATAATTCTAGATATCGAAACAGTAAGACATGATATTCTGGAAGATTTGTATATGGTCTTTCCCCTTAATTTGTTCTCACCTAAACATATTATCCCGAATACAATATATAAACAATTATGTACTACATTCCGTAAAAATTGAGGATAATATTAAAGCAGCTAATCACTAGGGATGGGCCGAACGGACCCCTGTTCGGTTCGGTCCAGAACTTCCGAACACCGCAAACGTTCGGACCCGAATAACGCACCCCATTAAAGTCAATGGGACCCGACCGTCAAGCCCATTTTGAAGGCTTAAATGCAAATAATTAGGCATACAATGGTTAGAGGGGTCCGGGTCCTGCCCTGGGGGACATGGATCAATAAAGAGAAAGTTTGTGAAAAAGTCATTGTCGCGGACACTGGCTGCAAGGACCTTTTTCTGTCCACATTCACCCTGTTATTTGGTATTGCTATATTAATCTTTTTTTTTGTTACATTTTTGAGAGACTTGCCCAAAGACTATTCTTGGTTGTTAATTCTGAACAATGCATGATTCTTGAAAGAGCTGATCACATTGACCTGCGGAGACGAACTGTCTGGTCACCAGGGCTGCCTTAAGTGTTGTGTTAATTAACATGGTAATTATATTATTGTCTTTTAAGTTTTGCTAGAGAGGAGGGGGGGAGTATCCATGAGTCAGCCCTACCTCATTATCTATCCCCTTGTGTTAAATGTGTATAAAAAGGTTGTATTCTGTCCAATAAAGCATTCGAGATTCTACAAGCTATTTTCAGCTAGACTTGTATGCAATGCAGCTATAATAATATCTCCGTGATGGTTAGACTGACAGAAGCACTCAGCGGAGTGTGGGATAGGATCTGTCACAATTGATGGCAAGCTGTGGGATGCTTTCTCTTGCCTAGGCTCACCCAAATCACCACGGGACCCCCTGCTCCTAACAGCAGATGGAACATCACTACGCCAGACTCAAGTGCAGTACCTTGAAGGATCTTTTGGAATCCCGTGGAAAAGTCTCCAGCAACAAATCCAAAGCGACTCTCATCACCGAACTAATGGAGATTGACCAGGTCAGCAACCCACCAGCAGATACCTCAGAGGCGAAAGAGTTCCAGCGTGATGTCCAGTGGCGACTGGCCTTGTATGGTACTCACCCCCCGCAGGAGGTTATCAGTCAAGTGTTACGAGAGGTGTCCCAGCTGCGAATGGCTGATCTCCAGTGGGACCAAGGAACATCAGTTATGTTCAACCGGGAAGCTCCAGCGGCCCGCAAAAAGCTACCCTATGCCGCATTCCGCATGTTTCAAGATGGTGAAGATGAGATGGATGTTTACCTGCAAATGTTTGAGCGGCAATGTGGTCTCCAAGGTGTCAATAAAGCAGATTGGGTCACGCTCCTGGTCAGCCGGCTCACAGGAAGGGCTGCAGAGGCGTACAATAATGTCCCTGATGAGATCAGCCAGGACTATGACCGGGTAAAAGAAAGACTATTGGCTCGCTTCGGCATTACTCCAGAGGCACACCGTTTGAGGTTTCGCTACCTCCGCCGAAAGGAGAGAGATCCTTACACAGAATGGGCTCATCAAATGACCCAAGCAGCGGAGAGTTGGATGACCGGGTGCCAAGCTGTTACCATGGCAGATGCGCTCCAGCTAATCCTCCTGGAACAATTCTACGATCATACCCCACATGAAGTTAGAAACTGGGAAAGGGATCGGCGGCCAGTCACAGTAGATGAAGCTGCCACCCTAGCTGACCAATATGTGGATTCAAGGCGGACTGTACAACCAGAGCCAAAGACCCCAGCTCGGTCTGTCCCCAACATTCCACGGAGCGTTGCCTCTCCACACCAGCCGTCGATCCTTGGCCCCACTCAGCTACCATCTTCACGAGAAAAAGGGGACCTCTGCTACAGATGCAACCAAGCAGGGCATGTTAGGAGGTATTGTCCGCAGAATGTTTCCCAGGACGCGTGGAACAACAGGCCCCTTGGACCTGCCCGGGCTGCTGCACACTGTCTGGAGAGAGATGATGTGACTTACCCAAGTGAGGAGAATATTGGAATTCTGCATGAGGCAGACCCTGTGCAAGCTGTCACTACAGATAATCGTTTGCACCATCGACAAGCCGTGTGGATTAATGGTCGGGCTGCACAGGGACTGCGGGACACGGGAGCTACTATTACCCTGATACAGTCCCGAATGATAAACCCGGCAGAGCAGACGGGACGGTCTGTGGCTGTGCGGGTGGCTGGGAGAAATGTTATGCGGGTCCCCACTGCCAGGGTTCACCTTGATTGGGGTTCGGGGGCCAAAGAAGTGAAAGTGGGAATAATGCAGAACTTACCTGCAGAGGTTTTGTTGGGCAACGATTTGGGACGTTTAAATTCAGCCTCCCCTGGATGTATCCCCAAAAGCCTACCCTGTTACCACCCGCCAGCAAGCCCGGATGGAGGTGCGCTCCCTCGAGGACGGGACCCAGGTAAGACCTGTCACCCCAAACCTAGACTGTACTACCCCAGCTATTCCTACCCCGACTTGGGCTTCTCCCCAAGACTTTGTTCAGGCAACTCTTAGCGACCCTTCCTTAGCTAGCTATAGGGAAAGAGCAGGATTGGACCCTGGGGGGTTGGAGAGGGAGCAGATAGAGTGGGTCCAGGGATTACTCTATTGGGTTACTGAGGGAAAGACAGCCTCCCATCCACCCAAGCGGCAGCTGGTTGTGCCGCAGAAATATCGGCATGACCTGCTGCGCATTGGGCATGACATACCCTTAGCCGGACACCTGGGGATGTTCCGGACCTCCTACTGTCTGACTCAGTCTTTTTTTGGCCAGGGATTACAGGGGATGTCCGACAGTATTGCCGGATTTGTGACACATGCCAGCGTGTGGGTAAGCATGGGGGCCCGCTGAAAGCTCCCCTACACCCTTTACCAATCATTGATGAGCCCTTTAGCCGCATTGCCGTAGACCTGGTTGGACCATTTTCCCGCCCTAGTCCTTCTGGAAAGAGATATATCCTTATTGTGATGGATTATGCCACCCAGTACCCGGAAGCCATTTCCCTGGCAAATATCCATGCAGAAACTGTGGCTGATGCTTTGCTCTGGATCTTTGCCAGGGTGGGTTTCCCTCGGGAAATTATCTCTGACCAGGGGACCCAGTTTACTGCTGAGTTCACTCAGCAGTTATGGAGGCTCTGTGGGATAAAGCCCCTACAGAGCTCTCCCTATCACCCCCAGACCAACGGACTGTGTGAGAGGTTCAATGGAACACTGAAACAGCTGCTTAGGACATTTGCAACCTCTCACAGGGATTGGGAGAGATATCTGCCACACCTTCTCTTTGCTTATTGGGAGGTGCTGCAGGAATCTACCGGGTTCTCCCCATTTGAGTTACTGTATGGGAGGCGGGTGAGGGGGCCCCTAGATATAGTCAGAGCCCACTGGGAAGGGGGAATTGATCCCCAAGGGTCCACTATCGTAGCATACGTTCTTGAGTTTAGGGACAGACTGAAGGAGCTCACGGACACTGTCCAGGAGAACCTTCGGGCTGCCCAAAGGCGGCAGAAATGATGGTACGATCGTACTGCTCTGAACCACACTCTGGAGGCTGGGCAGAAGGTTCTTGCCCTCAGGCCAACCAAGCAGGACAAGCTACAGGCCACTTGGTAGGGACCTTACCGGGTTGTGGCAAAGCTCTGTGACACAACCTACCTAGTGGCTAAATGTTCGGATGAAAGAGTCTGACGGACCTTTCATGTGAACATGTTGAAAGCATACTGGGAAAGATCAGAAGAGGTAGCCGCTATATGTGCTCCAGCTGTGGAAGATTCTGAGAATCTTCCCCTGCTGGTGCTTCCGGAGCTAAATAGAATTACAGCGGTGATAGAGATGATAAAGCTTGACGACCAGCTAGGGCCGACGCAGAGAGAACAAGCTAGACAGGTCCTTAGTCAGAGAAGGGAAATGTTCTCCACAGTCCCTGGGTACACTACTATGGCAGTGCACCGTGTGGAGACCCCGGGACAACTGCCACTAAGACAGGCGGCTTACTGGATACCTGACGCAGTGAGAGAGGGGATGCGTCATGAGATTAAGAAGATGCTTAAGTTGGGAGTCATTGAGCCATCCAGCAGCCCCTGGGCTTCCCTGGTTGTCCTTGTACCGAAGCGGGATGGCACAACTCGCTTCTGTGTAGACTACCACAGATTAAATGAGTGCACCACCACTGATGCTTACCCTATGCCCCGGGTCGATGATCTGTTAGATTGCATTGCTCGGAGAAAATTCCTGACAACCCTTGACCTATGCAAATTCCTCTGGATGCGGAATCTATTCTGAAATCTAAAGTAATGCCATTTGGGATGAAGAATGCACCAGTGACTTTCCAGAGGATGGTAGACCAACTCCTTGATGGCCTCCAGGACTATGCTTGTGCATATCTGGACGACATTGCGATCTACAGTGATACCTGGGAGGACCATCTGGTTCACCTGGGTGTCATGTTAGACCCCATCAAGGCTGCAGGACTAACCCTTAAGCCAGAGAAATGCAGCATAGGGATGTCCGAGGTACAGTACCTTGGACATCGAGTAGGCAGTGGACAACAACGGCCCGAGCCTGCTAAGATTGAGGCAGTTGCCAAGTGGCTGACCCCCCCGTACTAAAACTCAGGTCCTGGCATTCCTCAACACAGCTGGGTACTATAGGAAATTTGTCCCGCAATATAGTTCCATCGCTAAGCCCCTGACAAACCTGACTAAGAAGCACCTTCCCCGACAGGTACTGTGGTCCCCCGAGTGTGAAGCTGCCTTCCAACGATTAAAGAATGCACTAACTTCAGCTCCTGTTCTAGCTGCCCCTGACCCAACCAAACGTTTTTGTGTCCACACAGATGCCTCTACATTCGGGCTGGGGGCAGTACTGAGCCAAGTAGGACCTGATGGCGGTGAGCACCCAGTGGCCTACATCAGTCGGAAGCTGCTACCCAGGGAAGTCGGTTATGCAGCCATGGAGAAGGAGTGTTTGGCGCTGGTGTGGGCTCTCAAGAAATTCCAACCTTATCTCTACGGACGATCTTTTACGGTGCTCACCGACCACAATCCATTAATCTGGCTTAATCGGGTCTCTGGGGATAATGGACGTTTGTTACGATGGAGCTTGGCACTGCAGCCTTACAATTTTACAATACAGTATCGGCCAGGAAAGCAGAATGGGAACACTGATGGACTTTCCCGGCAAACTGAACTATAAAACTCTCCCAGACAGCCCCAAGCTGACCCGTGGTTGCAAGGACCTTTTTCTGTCCACATTCACCCTGTTATTTGGTATTGCTATATTAATCTTTTTTTTGTTACATTTTTGAGAGACTTGCCCAAAGACTATTCTTGGTTGTTAATTCTGAACAATGCATGATTCTTGAAAGAGCTGATCACATTGACCTGCGGAGACGAACTGTCTGGTCACCAGGGCTGCCTTAAGTGTTATGTTAATTAACATGTTAATTATATTATTGTCTTTTTAAGTTTTGCTAGAGGGGATGGGGGGAGTATCCATGAGTCAGCCCTACCTCGTTATCTAACCCCTTGTGTTAAATGTGTATAAAAAGGATGTATTCTGTCCAATAAAGCATTCGAGATTCTACAAGCTATTTTTAGCTAGACTTGTATGCAATGCAGCTATAATAATATCTCTGTGATGGTTAGACTGGAGGAAGCGGTATTACTGACGGAAGCACTCAGAGAAGTGTGGGATAGGATCCGTCACAGTCATTTTTAAATGAGCAGTGATTTTTTTATTTTTAAAGCAAAAGCCTAAAAATGAAACATTCCTTCCAATATAGTGCCAGGGGGGTCCCCTTAGTCTAACTGTAAAGTGGCAGATCTGTACCATGTCTAGAATCTGATGCAGCTATAATTACATTTATAAAATTAAAATTTTCCTGCAAGCTGCCTTTATTTTGCTCAGCAACAGCTGGGTAGCCAGTGTGTATGATGAGGCCACAATGTAGTGCACTGGGAACAAGATTAGAGATTTTTTGGATATATTCTGGTGTCACTTTGACGTTGGATAGAAGTAACGGGTGCGTTAAAATTGGTCTTTGCGTGTCGGCACCTTCCCACCGTAACCCTATAGAGGTACTCTTGATGAAAGCAAGAATTTGCCTTGCTGTAAAAAATTGCAATAATATGCACCTGTCAGACAGGTGCAGAAAAATTGGTCTTTGGGTGTTAATTGTGCCCATGAAACCTATACCAAAAACATTCTTCCAGATGAAGTGATTGCACACCCTCAAAGCTAGGCAGCCTCAAAGTCCTGCAGAGATTCCACATCCCAAAAAGACTTAATCAGTGACATCGGCATCGGGGGCTTCATAGCTGGTAATCCACAACTGATTCATTTTTATAAAAGTCAAATGGTCCACAAAGTCTGTGGACAGACGCGTTCTATGATCAGTAACGAAACCTCCTGCAGCACTGAATGCCCACTCTGAAAGCACACTGGATGCAGGGCAGCCCAACAACTCAATAGCATACTGGGCAAGTTCTGGCCAGTGGTCTATTCTCATGACCCAGTAAGCCAGTGGACCGTGAGCTGGAAAGCTCTCCGTCTCTATTTTGGCCCCGGGGTAATCGTCCACCATGTGATGCAGACGCTGCCGAAGGGATGTGGAAGCTGACAGCCCTGGGCGGCGAGGACTAAAAAAATTCCGAAATGCCTCACTTAGGCAGATGCCTTCTCCAACGCTCCTTTCTTGACCAACGGAAGACTCAAAACGACGTTTTCCACCATACCGTAACATACTAGAGTCAGGAAAAATGTTCAATAAAATCCTCTTTAATGTGTCCTCAAGAGATTTTATCCTCTGCACTCTCTGTGGGGACGGGATGAGTTTAGAGTCCTTCCCCTTATAACAGTGGTCAAGGAGGGTTGCCATCTGGAACTTCCTCCTCCCAGCCACATACTACTCCCAAGGGTCCTGGGGTTGGAAAGCCATCGCTCACAGATTGACGCATGTCTTCCTCTTCTTCAAAGCCTATGAAAGTGCCAGAATCCTCCTCCTCATCCTCCTCCCTTCTCTCCTCCTGTGTGTTCTGTGACATAGGAATGATGGTGTCTGCATAAAGTGGGCCTTCAGAGGAAAGGAAGTCCTCCTCTTCCTCCTGCTGCTCTGCCTCCAGTGCCCTGTCCATAATGCCACTCAGAGTCTACTCCAGCAGGAACACAACATGGATTAAGTCACTGATGCATGCACTGTCACTGCTCACCATCCTTGTGGCCTCCTCAAATGGTGACAATACAGTGCATGCATCCTTAACCACTTCAATACCAGGCACTTAGACACCTTCCCGCCCAGGCCAATTTTCAGCTTTCAGCGCTGTTGCAATTTGAATTACAATTGCGTGGTCATGCTACACTGTACCCAAACAAATTTTTTATCATTTTGTTCCCACAAATAGAGCTTTCTTTTGGTGGTATTTGATCACCTCTGCGGTTTTTTATTTTTTGCCCAACAAATAAAAAACGACTGAAAATTAAAAAAAAAACAAGTTTTTCTTTGTTTCTGTTAAAATTTTTTGTAAATAAATTTCTTCTTCAATGACGGGCACTGATATGGCTGCACTGACGGGCACTGATACTGCGGCACTGATGGGCACCGATGAAGTGGCACCAATGAGGTGGCACTGATGAGGTGGCACTGATGATGGGCACTGATGATGGGCACTGATGGGCACTGATAGGTGGCACTGATGGGCACTGATAGGTGGCACTGGTATACGGCACTGATGGGCACTCATAGGTGGCACCGATGGGCACTCATAGGGGGCACTGATGGGCACTCGTAGGTGGCATTGATTGGTACATATGGGTGGCACTTATGGGTACTTACGGGTGGCACTGATGGGTACTGATAGGTGGGCACTGATGGGCATAGATGGGCACTGACAGGCGGCACTGATGGGCAATGACAGGTGGCACTAAACACACTGACTGGTGGCACTGATAAAAGTTATTGGTGGCATTGCTGGGCAGATCTGAAACATAATGGTGCCAATCAGTGCCCATTTGTGGGCACTGATTGGCACAGATTGGGCACATTGGGCACATGTGGATGGCCATGGGGTACATACCTGGCCATCCACATGTTGCCCCTTCCCTGGTGGTCCTAGTGGCGATCCCTGGTGGTCCAGTGTGGTGATCTGAGGGGGGGCTGCGCTGATAAACAATCAGCGCAGACCCCCCCTGTCAGGAGAGCCACCGATAGGCTCTCCTCTACTCGCGTCTGTCAGACGTGAGTGAGGAAAAGCTGATCAACGGCTCTTTCTATTGACAGCGTGATCAGCCATGATTGGACACGGCTGATCACGTGGTAAAGAGCCTCCGCAGGCTGACACACCGCTCCACCAATTGCCGCGATGCGTGCCCCCGCGGGCACGCGGTGGGATGTTATCCTGCTGGACATCATATGATGCCCAGTCAGGATAACTGAACCACCGCCCGGCTGTCATCTGCTATGGGCCGGGCGGGAAGTGGTTAATGATCAGCCATTGGCATGGGGAAAAAAAGCTGAGGGGGCCTGAGCCTGTCGTCATGCCGTACTGACACAAGTACTCATTGACAGCCCTCTGCTGCATGTATTGAATGCTGAATGCTGCAGCATTCCCAAAGTTGAGTTCCACCTGGTGGGTATGTCACAAATCCCAAATTCCCGCTGAATTTCAGCCAACCGAGCACTGGCTGTGTATGACCGCCTGAAATGGCTACAGACTCTTCTGGCCTGCTTTAGTACATCTTGCAACCCTGGGTACATACTTAGGAAATGCTGCACCACCAAATTGAGGACATGTGCCAGGCATGGCACATGTGTCAACTTTCCCTGTCTAAGGGCGGACAGGAGGTTTGAGCCATTATCGGACACCACCATTTATGGCTCCAGCTGGCGTGGTGTGAACCACCTCTGGGCCTGTCCTTGCAGAGCTGCAAGAATCTCTGCTCCGGTGTGGTTCCTGTCCCCTAAACACACCAGCTGAAGCACTGCATGGTACCTTTTAGCCTGACTCTGGGAAAAGCCCTTTGAACAATTAGGGGTTACCTGATGTTCATAGGACAATTCTGCAGAGGAGGGCATGGAGGTGGCAGAGAGGGAGGAGGAGGAGGAGGGGGTAGAGCTCACAGGTCTGACATCATCACCACCGGCTGTATGGAGACATGGGGGAACAACAAGCTGCAGCACTGAGCCCTGTCCTACATCCTTTCAAATTGCAAGCAGCGTTACCCAGTGTGCTGTGAATGAAATATATCGTCCCTGCCCATGCTTGCTGAACCACGTGTCAGCAGTAAGGTGGATTTTATGGCTGACTGCCTTGCCCAATGATGCCAGAACATTCACTTCCACGTAATGGTAGAGAGATGGAATGGCCTTACGTGAAAAGTAGTATCGACTGGGAACCTGCCATTGTGGTACAGCACATTGTGCGAATTCACGGAAGGGGACAGAATCCACCAGGCTGAAAGGCAGAAGTTGGAGAGCCAGCAGCTTTGACAAGCTTGCATTCCGGCGCTGGGCACGTGGGTGGCAGGGACTGTATTTTTTTTCTGCTACAGAAGATGGGGCAGAGAAATTTGCCGGCTACAGTCTACAACTTTTGGTGTGCTGCTGGTAGATGAGCTGCTGGGACCTTGGACACCCTGTGCTATACCATCATCCCTGTCAGTGCAGGTTGCTGAAAGGTAATGACTCGGTATCGCAGGGGCAGACTGAAGTGGGTAAGGAGGAGGAGGGACAGATTTGTGCCCCTTTTGTGTGGCTTTTAGGTGCCCTTGCCAACGGGCTGAGTGGTTGGACGTTAAATGCCTTGTTAGGCATGTGGTACCCAAATGGTTGGTGTTTTTGCCACATTTGATGTGCCTGTGACACAGTTTGCAGATAGCAACTGTGCGATCTGCTGCAGATGTACTGAAAAAGGCCAAGACAGCTGAGCTGCAGGGAGTGGGCCAGGAGATAACAGTTGCAGAATGTGATGGAATAGGGTGGCTGCTCTCTACTCTTTCTTGATGCCGACCTCCTTGGGGTTGTGCCACCTCACCTTCAGTTTCCTCCTCTGCTCTATCTGGCACCCAAGTTGCATCAGTGACCTCATCATCATCTCCAACTCCTCCATCTTCATCATTACCACTGAAGATAACTTGGGAATACGCTGTGGCTTGGGGAACATGAATGCCAATTTGTCTACCAGTGTTCCTCCCTCTTTCTAGGCTTATGTTCCTGTCATCCTCAACCTCAGAATCAGCATCTGAGTAATGGCTGGGCATCATCAAGGCGCAAGTGGCTGACGATGTGGTCAAATAACTCAGCTGACTCCTCAATGGCTGATGTTAGGGCTATGGCAGGAATAGATGTGGATAAGGAGGCAGGTTTATCCACTCTGGCAACTGCAGGGGACTGCACACTTGTCTCTGCTTGTGTGACAGAGGATGAGGAGGATGAGGAAGGTTTAGTAAGCCAGTCCACCACCTTCTCTGCATGCTGTGGCTGGGTAGCATGGGCAAACTCACTAAACAGAGGAAATGATGCCCTGCCTGAGGACTGACCACCACGTCCACCTTTGCCTGTGGACACATTTGTTGCTGGCCCCCTTAGAGTGCCAAGTTGAAATCTGTACATAGATGCACTTTAATCAATGTAAAGATGTGTTTGGTGCTGTGACAGACCTAGCCGGGACAGAGGCTGTTGGAGAGGACTGAATGCAAGCCTCTTGCCTTTTGATTATGGGCCCTGGATTTTCAATGGAACAATACTCTTTGTGAGGTGAATTAGAAATCCAGTCTGAACTGTACTAATTGGACTCAGTCGTGTATATATGTATATATTGTATGTTGTTTGATTCTGTTGGGGACTCTTTGCTGTGGTCATCTGGGATTTGTGTCCCTGAAGAGGGAGGGGGGATTCCTCCAGCAGCCCCCTGCTGATAAGACTGATTCATACTGTTGGGACACATCCTGTGAGGAGATGCTGGTGTCATCAACTCCAACTACCTGTGTTTATGTTAATTGAATGAGCTGATCACATTGTCCTCTATACAATGTAGGAGACGGGACGACTCCTATTGGAGCTGCTGCTATTGTGAGAAAATGTCCTGTGATAATTAACTCAGTCTGGGCAATAGGTCATGTCTCAGTCACCTAGGCTGTATAAAGGATTAGTTAATTAGCTCATGTTAATTAGATTAGATAGGTTACAGTTGTATTGTTAGAGGAGGTTCCAACGGCATATAAAGTCTTGTAATTTTGATTCTAAAAAAAGTGAGTTCATGTTAGCAACAAGCAAGTGTCGCCTTGTTTTGTGCTCAGAGAGGTTGGAATATCTGATATCTGTATACAGACTGGGAGGAAGTGGTATATGACGGAAGCACTCAAGCGGAGTGAGGGACATTCCGTGACATTGGTGGCAAGCAGCGGGAAAGCTTCCTGCAGTCTGGAACATCCAAACTTCCATCTGGATCCAAGGTCCAGATAGCAGGAGAGGAGAGGAGAGGTACAGATACCAGCCGCCATGGAAGAGGAATTCAGAAGGAGGTTGCGAGAGATGCAGATACAGCACAGATGACCAGTATCAGAGCAGGTCCTGCTGGGATGGTGTGATTCTATTCGCTGCAAACTCTGGAAAGAAGCGCTAGCCCATGAGCAGCAACACCAGGGAAAAGTTCTCCCCTCCATCGAGGAAAGGTACTGGTCGCAGTACGGACTGCAGGTGTGGTTTTTGGGAGAAAAAACGCACAAGAAGCAGACAGCTGAATTAAGCAGGCTGGTCTGGGCAGAGATAAAGCTGGATGAGAGCTACAGAGCCCTCCGGTGGCATGTATCCCAAGCATGTCCCTGGATAGCGGATGACAGCCCAATGGAAGGCTTAAGCTACGGCGGCTTGGGACTGTTGTATGTGAAGCTGACAGGGGACCCTAACTTTGGGAGTGATTTGGAGTAGCGGGTGGATGAAATCATGAATTTCAGAGAAGGGCTACTGAACATTTCGGAAGTGCACTGGGCACAGGAAGATTTGGAGTTTCTGGCCGTTCAGGAATGGGAGTTAGAGATCGCCTACAGGCGGCTGCTAGACATTGCTCAGTGCCAGGGCTGGGCTCCCTTTGCCTGGGACTATCAGGAAATACCAGCTGACAACCCTGAAATCCTGACTGAAGAGTCAGCAATGTGGCAGAGCAATAGTGTGCTTTGCCAACCTGCCCCCGCAGCTATGGAGGCGGAGGTCTTATGGCGGATGCAGCAAGTGCTGACTGACCTTGATGATCCTGTTTCTGCATGGGATGATCTTGGATGGAGGAATGTGCCTGTCCAGCAGCATGCCAGAGAATCTGCAGCGGAAAATCCGGAGATTGCCGTCCCCAAACCTGAAGTGCTGACATCAGGGCAGAGCTCTGCTAACCTCTGCCCAGAAATGATAGCATCTTCTGGGTTCAATGGACAGGAGATGGTGAACCTCTATCCCCAGACATCAGTTGCAGAGACATGGGATTTGATAGACTTTTCTGCTGAGGAAGAACAACTTTATGAGCCTCCAGCAGAAGAGCTGCTATCAGGGCCAAAGTTCACTGTGCTCTGCCCAGCACCAACAGTGGCTTCGGCCTTCTTGAGAGAAGAGGTAGTCGGCCTTTCTCCCACAACACTGACAGGGACATGTGATTTTCTGCCAGCAGCATCTATGGAGTTAAAACAAAGTTCTCCAGCAGAAGATCTGGTAACTGAACAGAGGGTCCAAGACCTCTGTCCCACACTTTTACCAATTCCAGAGACTGGTGATTTAATAGACATATCTGTAGAGGAGGAACCACCTGGCAAACCCCCAGCAGAAGTGCTGGCAACCGGACAGAGGATCCAAGACCTCTGCCCCACACCTGCAGCAATTGTGGAGGCCCAAGGTGAGGAGGTGGCAGTCTATCGCGAGCTACAGATCAGGATCCAAGGAGAGAATGCAGTCATCACCTCACAACTGCAGCTTGATCTGGTGTCGGTGGATGGGGCTTCAGTCCCCACCTGTATACCCCAGGGATTCTGGGCAGTCGGCCCAGATCCCCAACAGCAGGATGGAGTGAGCCCAGTCTCCCTGTCTTCTCTCCAGTGGCAGAAAGAACTCCAGGGAGAAGGGCCAGTCCAGGCCTCTCCCCAGCGGTGGGCATGTTCTCTGAGAGAGGCAGAGGATGGCTGGGTGAGTAATACTCTGTTTGGAACAATTTGTTTGGGGTACTGTGTGGGTACAGGCAGTAGAGGACTGGAACTATGGACTAACTTCGGAGTCAATCCGTCTGGGGTCTCCTCCTGTGTTAGTCTCCTGCCGAAAGGGGAGAAACGTGACAGACCTAGCTGGGACAGAGGCTGTTGGAGAGGACTGAATGCAAGCCTCTTGCCTTTTGTTTATGGGTCCTGGATTTTCAATGGAACAATACTCTTTGTGAGGTGAATTACAAAAACCAGTCTGAACTGTACTAATCGGACTCAGTCGTGTATATAAGTACTGTATATATTGTATGTTGTTTGATTCTGTTGGGGACTCCTTGCTGTGGCCATCTGGGATTTGTGTCCCTGAAGAGGGAGGGGGGATTCCTCCAGCAGCCCCCTGCTGATAAGACTGATTCATACTGTTGGGACACATCCAGTGAGGAGATGCTGGTGTCATCAACTCCAACTACCTGTGTTTATGTTAATTGAATGAGCTGATCACATTGTCCTCTATACAATGTAGGAGATGGGACGACTCCTATTGGAGCTGCTGCTATTGTGAGAAAATGTACTGTGATAATTAACTCAGTCTGGGCAATAGGTCATGTCTCAGTCACCTAGGCTGTATAAAGGATTAGTTAATTAGCTCATGTTAATTAGGTTAATTAGGTTACAGTTGTATTGTTAGAGGAGGTTCCAACGGCATATAAAGTCTTGTAATTTTGATTCTAAATAAAGTGAGTTCATGTTAGCAACAAGCAAGTGTCGCCTTGTTTTGTGCTCAGAGAGGTTGGAATATCTGATATCTGTATACAGACTGGGAGGAAGTGGTATATGACGGAAGCACTCAAGCAGAGTGAGGGACGTTCTGTGACAGGTGCCCTTTAATTTGAGTACTCACAATACACAGACACACTCCACGGATACAATATAATATACTGCAATATAATGCGCCAAACGTACAGTGATGCACAGAACTATATGGCTTTAAACTGGCAGTAACGCACACAGAAGTAAATGGCGTTAAACTGGCAGTAACGCACAAAACTATATGGCGTTAAACTTGTAGTAACGCACACAGAACTATATGGCGTTAAACTGTCAGTAACAAACGCAAAACTATATGGCGTTAAACTGGCAGTAACGCACGCAATACAATATGGCGTTAAAATGGCAGCAATGCAATCAAATAGATGGCGTTCAACTGTCACTACACTGAAGCTATCTGAACTGTCCCTACTCTAGCTATATACTAATGTCAAGATTACTGACACGGTCTCACTACACTACACTGAAACTATCTGAGCTGTCCCTACTCTAGCTGCACACTATGAATTGCTGAATGATGGTCCTCCTCCCTACACTCACACTATCCCTAGACTGACACTAAACTAATATTCTACACTCACAATTGAAGCAAAATAGCACAGTATAGCACACTAACTAATAGCACTGAACAGAGCCCTGTTCTATCTCTATCCACACCAAAATCACACTGAAAATGGCTGCCATTGAAAGAATACTTTTATACTGTGGGGTGGGAATGAGCCATGATTGGATAAAGTCATGATGACAGTGTCCAATCATGACTCTGACAGTGCTCTGTGCCCTGATTGGCTGAAGCTTTCACTGCTTCATCCAATTAGGGCTTGCAATGCACTGTTCAACGCCACAATGCATTGTGGTCGGTTCGGGGGGGGTCGAACAAGCGGTCGAATGACCCGTTTGTTCGGCTGTTAGCCGAACAACGAAAGTTCGGCCCAAACTTATGCTCGGGCCGAACAGTTCGCCCATCCCTACTAATCACCAATGGTTTTTTCTAGGATTACATATTAAACATAATATCTCCCCCAGAGGCCTCCGTATTATCAAAACTTGTGACTTCCTCACAACTGACCTCAAACGGGAATGGGGCAATATTTCTGAATTCTGCACCCATAAGTGGATGGACACTATTATCAAACAAAGAGAGATTAGATACCAGGAATATGTCACTAAGATTAAATCTCTAGTAAAACTACTAATCACTAAAACCACATACTTACCTGTTACTTGGTTGAACATACTTAAACAACATACTAAATATAGTGAAGACTTGTTGATCAAAACCAAATTAGGGAAGCTACGTATAGATTTTGACAAGCAGTGACACATTTTCTTACTGATGACCCCTCCATCAATCCTCGTCAGGCTGAATTTATTGTGGAAGCAATCAATTTCTGCTTAACGCATAAATATTTTGAATCTGAAGGTAGTTATTACCTACAGACCCATGGGACAGCTATAGGCGCAAATTTTGCGCCCACATATGCTAATCTGACCATGGGCCTGTGAGAACTTAACTATATGTGGCACAATAATCCCTTCATGAAGAATCTAATTATTCATAGCAGATATATTGATGATTTTGTCATTATATGGGATGGACCAGCCACTCAGATGGAGAATTCTGTCCAACATTGTAATGACAATGATATGGGACTCTCCTTTACCTCTGTGTGTGACCCGGACAAACTAGCCTTTCTAGACCTAGAACTGTGCCATGAAGGTAGTGATATTTATGCCCATAACTATACAAAACCTACAGCAGGAAACTCTTATTTGCATTACCAGAGCTGCCACCACCCTCGCTGGGTGCAGAACATACCTAAGAGTCAGTTCTATCGACTTAAGCACAATTGTACCTGCCAAGAGGACTATATCTCACATAGCAATAGGCTTAAACTAGAATTCTTGGAGAAGGGGTATCCTGAGGCATTGGGTGAAGATGCCTTTCTACACTATTTGGACAAACCCACGAGTACTTATGCCAGCCGCAACAATAACACAGATCCCTAACCCCTCAGGTTCACCACGAGGTTCCACAATGAATTCAGACAGATGGAGCGCATTCTACAGAGACACTGGCCAATCCTCCTGGAGGACCCACATCTCAAGTCTTCCCTGACTGATAGGCCCAAAATCTCCTATAGGCAAGCTTAAAACGTTAAGAGCCAAATTGCCCCTAGCAAACATAAAGTTACTCGTCCCCAAAAGTCTCTCACCTTTCTCGATATTAAGGGGATGTATCGGTGTTGCAAACCCCTGTGCCTCACGTGCAAACATGTTGGGCATGGACAGAAAAGTTTCACCCACAAAGGTAAAACCTACACCTTTCTGGAATTTTTCAATTGCTCTACTGAGTTTGTGGTGTACTACCTCTCCTGCCAATGCGGATTGTTGTACGTGGGACGCACCATACGAGAACTTAGAGCTAGATTTGGTGAACACCGTAGATTTGTGGAGGGTGGGATAAGTGTCCCCCGACACTTTGCAGATCACCATGATTAATCGACTGATGGTCTGTTTGTTTGGATTCTGGAAGTCATACCCCGATCCCTCCCCATAGCTGAGCGCTTTAAGCGCTTATGTGAGAGGGAGACATTTTGGATTTATTCCCTTGATACTTTAACGCCAGGGGGTATGAACGAAGAAATTGAGGTTCATATAATCCTCTAATCTGCCTTTACTGCTATAATAAGCCTTATAACATTTACTTCATTAGTACACTGGTCACTTTACCTACTAGTTTATACTTTATTACCATATTCAATGGAGGGGCTGATGTGTCCAGACACCCCAGTGTTTACTGAGCCAAGGAGCAGGTGACCATTCCGGGAACTGCCTAGACATTCATTATATGTGCTTTACCCCTGCAGGGGTGCAGAGTTCTGGTGAATGGGTAACTGAAGGGGGGCACGGATGTCACTTGATCTACTGCACACCTGTGGCCAAATCTAGGCATGAGTCATCTTGGCAAAGCACAAAAGTCACATGAAATTTTGTTATTCATCTACAACACTTATGATTGAACTTCATAATTTGAATATAATTCCAAATGTTTTGCAACTTGTTTTTTCACTGAACTTTTTCACTGGACCTTCATCACATTTTTTATTTTTATTATTATTTTTTTATGATTATTTTATTTTTATATTCTTTCACATTTAAGTAATCCCTATTTCACATGTGCTATAAGGTTACCACATATGACTAGGAATGAAACATTTCTGATGAAATCAGAAAGTATATGTTGACTGGATAAGATCATTACCATGATTTTGTACATTTATTTGTATATTTATTTTGAGATTAGAAATTATTCACATGGGTACAACATTATACAAGAAAGAAGCACCAATTTATAACACACACTTGTGACAAATTCCTCACCCTACACCTGGGAAAAGTGACCTAATTGGAGGATCACCCTTCAGGTGATGGAAGTGAAAATTACCCTTTGTTGCACACTCACCCGGGAAGAGCCACTCACTGTGGAGGATCATTCTTTGGGTGACGGGCTGCGCCACCATCCCTATATCTATAATATTCTTTCTTATAAGGGTGCTCCAGTTGGGGTCCCCTCAAGGGAGGCAGCAGCCCAGCCTATACCTAAGCGTGGAATATAACAAATTAAACAGTCAGTACAGGTGCTCCCCGAGGATGTGTGCGCTCTCCCCACTGAAGGACTGCACCTCATCTGTCAAAGTGTTAAAATATGCAAATGACACAGCCGTCATTGGTCTCATTGGTGATGGCAAAGAGTCAGCATACAGGCATGAAGTAGAATTGCTAGCTCCATAGGCGTAGTTAGCATGTGGCTATTGAGGCTGAAGCCCCAAATGTGTGACCAATAGCCCCGAGTGTCAGAGAGGGAGAGAAAATAGGTCATCAACGGCGGCAGTTTACCTGTGTCTGTGACACAGCCTCTGTGTGCTTCGATATTGCTGGGCCAACCAATGACTGACAGCAGGCGGAGTGATATGCCCAGGAGATCGCCGGTGTGGTGACGCCCCTTTCTCCCTCACCCTCACCCTCAAGTCACGCTGGATAACGGCCCGCCTTTCCTGTTCCTCATTGACCTGAGCAGCCTTTCCTAGTCCAGCATCATCTTGTGTGTCCCCTTTCTTCTCTGCTGAGTCCCCATGTCCCTTGCATACAGCCTGTGAGTGTTTGGATCTCCCAGGGTGTATAGTGTGTTTATGTGATAGAGACTGTGATCTCTTTCATCTGTGCTATCTCCACAGGAGGATCAGATTGCAGCTCAACATTGTGTCTCTCTCTCCTCTCTTCTTCTCTCTCTCTCTCTCTCTCCTCTCTTCTTCTCTCTTCTTCTCTCTTCTTCTCTCTTCTTCTCTCCTCTTCTCTTCTCTCTTCTTTCTTCTCTCTCTACGTGTCAGGCATGTCATGTAAGTCAATGAATGTCATGTAGGTCAGTGTTTGTCAGGTAGGTAGGTCAGTGTATGTCAGGTAGGTTAGTACATGTCAGGCATGTCATGTAGGTCAGTGTTTGTCAGGTAGGTAGGTCAGTGTATGTCAAGTAGGTTAGTACGTGTCAGGCATGTCATGTAGGTCAGTGTATGTCAGGTAGGTTAGTACGTGTCAGGCATGTCATGTAGGTCAGTGTATGTCATGTAGGTCAGTGTTTGTCAGGTAGGTAGGTCAGTGTATGTCAGGTAGGTTAGTACATGTCAGGCATGTCATGTAGGTCAGTGTATGTCAGGTAGGTTAGTATGTGTCAGACATGTCATGTAGGTCAGTGTATGTCAGGTAGGTAGGTCAGTGTATGTCAGATAGATAGGTCAGTGTATGTCAGGTAGGTTAGTACGTGTCAGGCATTTCATGTAGGTCAGTGTATGTCAGGTAGGTTAGTACGTGTCAGGCATGTCATGTAGGTCAGTGTATGTCAGATAGGTAGGTCAGTGTATGTCAGGTAGGTTAGTACATGCCATGTAGGTCAGAGTATGTCAGGTAGGTAGGTCAGTGTATGTCAGGTCGGTAGGTCAGTGTATGTCAGGTAGGTTAGTACGTGTCAGGCATGTCATGTAGGTCAGTGTATGTCAGATAGGTAGGTCAGTGTATGTCAGGTAGGTTAGTACATGTCATGTAGGTCAGAGTATGTCAGGTAGGTAGGTCAGTGTATGTCAGGTAGGTAGGTCAGTGTATGTCAGGTAGGTTAGTACGTGTCAGGCATGTCATGTAGGTCAGTGTATGTCAGGTAGGTAGGTCAGTGTATGTCAGCCAGGTAGGTCAGTGTATGTCAGGTAGGTTAGTACGTGTCAGGCAGGCCATGTAGGTCAGTGTATGTCAGATAGGTAGGTCAGTGTATGTCAGGTAGGTTAGTACGTGTCAGGCATGTCAAGTAGGTAAGTGTATGTCATGTAGGTCAGTATATGTCAGGTAGGTCAGTGTATGTCAGGTAGGTTAGTACGTGTCAGGCATGTCATGTAGGTCAGTGTATATCAGGTAGGTAGGTCAGTGTATGTCATGTAGGTCAGTGTATGTCAGGTAGGTAGGTCAGTATGTGCCAGTGTATGTCAGGTAGGTTAGTACGTGTCCGGCATGTCATGTAGGTCAGTGTATGTCAGCCAGGTAAGTCAGTGTATGTCAGATAGGTAGGTCAGTGTATGTCAGGTAGGTACATCAGTGTATGTCAGGTAGGTTAGTATGTGTCAGGCATGTCATTTAGGTCAGTGTATGTCAGCCAGGTAGGTTAGTATGTGTCAGTGTATGTCAGGTAGGTTAGTACGTGTCCGGCATGTCATGTAGGTCAGAGTATGTCAGCCAGGTAAGTCAGTGTATGTCAGATAGGTAGGTCAGTGTATGTCAGGTAGGTAGATCAGTGTATGTCAGGTAGGTTAGTATGTGTCAGGCATGTCATGTAGGTCAGTGTATGTCATGTAGGTCAGTGTATGTCAGGTAGGTAGGTCAGTGTATGTCAAGTAGGTTAGTATGTGTCAGGCATGTCATGTAGGTCAGTGTATGTCAGCCAGGTAGGTTAGTATGTATCAGTGTATGTCAGGTAGGTAGGTCAGTGTATGTCAGGTAGGTTAGTACGTGTCAGGCATGTCATGTAGGTCAGTGTTTGTCAGGTAGGTAGGTCAGTGTATGTCAGGTAGGTTAGTACATGTCAGGCATGTCATGTAGGTCAGTGTATGTCAGGTAGGTTAGTACATGTCAGGCATGTCATGTAGGTCAGTGTATGTCAGGTAGGTTAGTATGTGTCAGACATGTCATGTAGGTCAGTGTATGTCAGGTAGGTAGGTCAGTGTATGTCAGATAGATAGGTCAGTGTATGTCAGGTAAGTTAGTATGTGTCAGGCATGTCATGTAGGTCAGTGTATGTCAGGTAGGTTAGTACGTGTCAGGCATGCCATGTAGGTCAGTGTATGTCAGATAGGTAGGTCAGTGTATGTCAGGTAGGTTAGTACGTGTCAGGCATGTCAAGTAGGTCAGTGTATGTCATGTAGGTCAGTGTATGTCAGGTAGGTCAGTGTATGTCAGGTAGGTTAGTACGTGTCAGGCATGTCATGTAGGTCAGTGTATGTCATGTAGGTCAGTGTATATCAGGTAGGTAGGTCAGTGTATGTCATGTAGGTCAGTGTATGTCAAGTAGGTTAGTACGTGTCAGGCATGTCATGTAGGTCAGTGTATGTCAGGTAGGTAGGTCAGTGTATGTCATGTAGGTCAGTGTATGTCAGGTAGGTTAGTACGTGTCAGGCATGTCATGTAGGTCAGTGTATGTCAGGTAGGTTAGTACATGTCAGGCATGTCATGTAGGTCAGTGTATGTCAGGTAGGTTAGTATGTGTCAGACATGTCATGTAGGTCAGTGTATGTCAGGTAGGTAGGTCAGTGTATGTCAGGTAAGTTAGTATGTGTCAGGCATGTCATGTAGGTCAGTGTATGTCAGGTAGGTTAGTACGTGTCAGGCATGCCATGTAGGTCAGTGTATGTCAGATAGGTAGGTCAGTGTATGTCAGGTAGGTTAGTACGTGTCAGGCATGTCAAGTAGGTCAGTGTATGTCATGTAGGTCAGTGTATGTCAGGTAGGTCAGTGTATGTCAGGTAGGTTAGTACGTGTCAGGCATGTCATGTAGGTCAGTGTATGTCATGTAGGTCAGTGTATATCAGGTAGGTAGGTCAGTGTATGTCATGTAGGGCAGTGTATGTCAAGTAGGTTAGTACGTGTCAGGCATGTCATGTAGGTCAGTGTATGTCAGGTAGGTAGGTCAGTGTATGTCATGTAGGTCAGTGTATGTCAGGTAGGTTAGTACGTGTCAGGCATGTCATGTAGGTCAGTGTATGTCAGGTAGGTTAGTACGTGTCAGGCATGTCATGTAGGTCAGTGTATGTCATGTAGGTCAGTGTATGTCAGGTAGGTAGGTCAGTGTATGTCAAGTAGGTTAGTATGTGTCAGGCATGTCATGTAGGTCAGTGTATGTCAGCCAGGTAGGTTAGTATGTGTCAGTGTATGTCAGTTAGGTAGGTCAGCATATGTCAGGTAGGTCAGTGCGTGTCAGGCATGTCATGTAGGTCAGTGTATATCAGGTAGGTAGGTCAGTATATGTCATGTAGGTCAGTGTATGTCAGCCAGGTAGGTTAGTATGTGTCAGTGTATGTCAGGTAGGTTAGTACGTGTCAGGCATGTCATGTAGTTCAGTGTATGTCAGCCAGGTAGGTCAGTGCGTGTCAGGCATGTCATGTAGGTCAGTGTATATCAGGTAGGTAGGTCAGTGTATATCAGGTAGGTAGGTCAGTGTATGTCATGTAGGTCACTGTATGTCAGCCAGGTTGGTCAGTGCGTGTCAGGCATGTCATGTAGGTCAGTGTATGTCAGGTAGTTTAGTACGTGTCAGGCATGTCATGTAGGTCAGTGTATGTCAGCCAGGTAGGTCAGTGTATGTCAGGTAGGTTAGTACATGTCAGGCATGTCATGTAGGTCAGTGTATGTCATGTAGGTCAGTGTATGTCAGGTAGGTAGGTCAGTGTATGTCAGGTAGGTTAGTATGTGTCAGGCATGTCATGTAGGTCAGTGTATGTCATGTGGGTCAGTGTATGTCAGGTAGGTAGGTCAGTGTATGTCAGGTAGGTTAGTATGTGTCAGGCATGTCATGTAGGTCAGTGTATGTCATGTGGGTCAGTGTATGTCAGGTAGGTAGGTCAGTGTATGTCAGGTAGGTTAGTACGTGTCAGGCATGTCATGTAGGTCAGTGTATGTCAGCCAGGTAGGTCAGTGTATGTCAGGTAGGTTAGTACGTGTCAGGCATGTCATGTAGGTCAGTTTATGTCATGTAGGTCAGTGTATGTCAGGTAGGTTAGTACGTGTCAGGCATGTCATGTAGGTCAGTGTATGTCATGTAGGTCAGTGTATGTCAGGTAGGTAGGTCAGTGTATGTCAAGTAGGTTAGTACGTGTCAGGCATGTCATGTACGTCAGTGTATGTCAGTCATGTAGGTTAGTATGTGTCAGTGTATGTCAGGTAGGTAGGTCAGTGTATGTCAGGTAGGTTAGTACGTGTCTGGCATGTCATGTAGGTCAGTGTATGTCAGCCAGGTAGGTCAGTGTATGTCAGGTAGGTTAGTATGTGTCAGGTGACAGCGAAATTTGGCTGCACACAGAGCACACAGCCAAATCTCCTGTTTCTAATAATAATAACAATTTTGTCTAATGATATAAATGCATCTCACCTTTTGATCGTATGCCATCCTCTGGTGTAGCCCATCCTCTGGTGTGTGTCACATTCTCACAAACAGACAGACCACAACCTCACGCTTCGAGTTCCAAGATCACACCGCCCCCTCAGCCGTGTGCTCACTCTTTATTAGCATAACAGGAAGTCCCAAAAGCTCGAAGGTTCGGCCTCCAACAGCCAATAACACCTCTTACAAAGCTTGTGACCTCACAGGATATCAATGACCATATAAGGATTTAACAACACAGGAAAATGCAACAACCAATGAACAATGACTATAGGAGTCTTATGGGTGTGTCTGAGCAGAGACAGGGTGCATGCATGTTTTTAAAAGCCACTGGCTTTCAAACATTAACCCTGTCTCCAACCAGAACAACCCAAAAGACTCCCGTATTTCCGTTGATAGAAATCCCTATTATACATTGTTCCAGAGAACAATGTATACCTGGATTATTCTACAGTCTTTGTGGACGAGAGATTATCGGCAGGCGTACACTCATTGGGCCACAAATGTGTTGATCAGGCACACAGGGGCAACATGACAGCACACTCGTTAAACCGATAATGTCTTTGCAGAGCGAACACACCCCCACCAGACGATTGTTCTGTGCATAGCACAGGGGCCTTTAGCTGGCGGACATGTCCCCACTCCACAAACATTTCTCTACATCCCCAAAGAGCTTTTCACTACCGAACGGATCTCAACCAGCGTCAGTCTGCCCCAGTCAGCTCTTTAGAGCGGGCTGTGATTGAACAGACACTGGGAGACTTATGACAATACATTAATATAAAATTTTCCACAACAGTCCCTCCTCTTGTCATATGATCCCATGTGTCCCTCGATGAATCCTGATCTTCTTCTTAGTCCATAAAAAGTAAAACACGGCTTGACATGTAGACTCTGTTGGAGATGACGTGGTGAGCTGTAGTAGTCGCCGGTCGGTCTGGGATCCTCTGTGTCTTGTACGTGGGTCGGGCTTTGGGGCATCTCATCAGGAAGATGTGGTCATCTGCTCAGGCTCTGGTCACGCGCCCAATCAGGCAACAGGAGCACCTCATCATGGCATATAGAAGGAATAGAAACAAAAACAACATGAGTATATATACCCCTAATTCCTTCACTATGATCCGCTGCAAGATAAAAATTAAATCCCCAACGATTACCAAACCCTTAAAAAGGATCCCAACCTTCACTATCTATAGCTCTGGCTTTGCCTTGTAGGGACCTAAACCTTATCCATATGGGCCTGAACTTTGTCACTACTATCCCCGATCCAGATATAACAATCTTTACTTATGAATTCCCAGAAACCCTTGGACTGTGGGAACTTCCTTGTAGCTTCAACAGTTACATGAAAACATCTCGTCCTCTATGGATGAGAAATTGTTCGAGCGTTTCATAAGCTCAAGCCCCCACCGTGTACAAGCAATTCCCTTTCAGCTGTCCCTGCCATTCTTACCTTCTCTCGTGCCATCAGATCCTTGCAATCGGCCGCGACATAAGATGCTGGGACAAGTTTCACCAGCACACATGAACCTCTTGCCTTACGGATAATTACCTTATAAGCTGTAGATCCGCATTAATACCAAACTACAGTTGAAGCACACTTGTGGGCTACCTAGTTATCCCAATACCAAAGCTGGCAAGAACCAGAGCTATTGTTAAAATTATAATTAATTTTACCCTCTAGAAATGTTCTGTTAGGTTCTATTGACAGGTGTCTGTTTGGATTTTACTAATCTGTCAAAACTCCTCACACCAATATGAACGTCACATATAGCATGTACCGCCGTCATCGCTGGGGCACTAATACCCAACCATGTGTCCTGTTCTCTTTCTTAGCTAGTTGGAAAATACATTTTAAAAAATATAAATAAACAAAGATACTCCTCATCCTTTTGGTGTAAATGATCCTCTTCTTGCAGTGGCTGGCGTGGTCTCATCCCTCAAGCTTCTTTACAATGACCCAGTCACCTGGTTGGAAAGAATGTAAACTGGTTATTGTGTCAGGGTCCAGGATGGACTCATGAACCCTGTGGTAGACCTTTTGAAGTTCATGTTACAGTGATTGCACCTACCCCATCAGCTGAGAATGTAGGTGACAGCTAATGAGGAAAGTACAATTCTGGTTTTGGTTGACCTTCAAACAAACCTCATATGACAATAACCCAGACATCGGGACTGTGGTCACTGCATAACCTGTGCGTGGCTTACCATCTGGGGTGTAATACCTGGAACCAGTGACAAAAAGGTTCTTAGCATCTGGGATGGGAGCCTCTTTCACCAGACTGCTGCTTGCTGATTCAAATTCTATCAAAGAAAGACAGTCTTGGCACAAACTTTGTTAGAATTACAAAGGTTAGTATTATTGATTTGAAAAATTGTCATTCTCACCACTATCATCCCCCCTTTTCTTCCTCCTTATTACAAACTGGAGGAAGACATGTAGGGTTTAGAATGGTGTAGAATAAAACAGTGAAATAGCCTATGATACTTTTACCTTCTTATACACCTGTACACACATTTCCAGAAACTCTTTGGACCTGAAAAGATACTTATAAACAAAAGGTTATTACTCTATCCTTCAAAGAATGCTAAACAATACAACATTCATGTACATTGGTAAATTGTCACTGACATTCCACAAAACCGATAATAACGAAACCCTCTTTAAATCTTACTTTCACGTTTTTGTTTTTTTTCTAAAATACAACAGCCGCGACACGCAAGAGGGCTGTCGCGATAGGTTCAAACATCTTGTTACCACATACAAACAATGAAACAAAGACAAACATTTAAATACAAATGTGGGGGAAATATTTCATAGTTCCCAAAAAAACGAAAAAATAAAAACGACCAGATAGAATGCTGCCTTCACTCTTTTAGCAATAGAAAAAGAATACAATTTGAAAAGCACAAGAGCATTTTGAAATCTTTGCATGGACCAGTCACACAAAGTTCAAAAACAGGCCTGTGTATTTTTTAATCACACAAACGTGTACTACGCATCCATCAACTCACTCAACTTTACAGATTTCTGAAGCCACAGCTGAACTACTTCCAAGGTATTTTTATTCTGGGGTCTCGTACCTCCAGACATCAAAAGTACCTTCCAAAGGAATACACCTTACTGTACCCTCCGACCATATCTGCCCATCTTTAAGGGGTCTCATGTCCTGAGCCCCAATCCCAGATCTCATGTGAAGTGCAGCTGTCTGACTGGTGTGGTGCCTCATTTTTTTCCTCCAACGCATGGACCAACATTACCCATGACGATTCAAATCGCTTATGACGGTCCCTGTGTCCGGGGCACCCTTGCACTAGTTTTCGGATCAGTACTGCTTAGTGACTATTTTTACAATACTGGCACCCGGCGTTCTCCGATTATTTTACACGGCCTCCCGGTGTGCTAGCGTACTAATCCTCACATTAACATGCTCTACAACCGGTTATCGGAAGCCCTATAAATGTGTTGTCAGACAAACTACAAAGCACCATGAAATCCTCCGCTATTCAAAACAATCTTATGGCTTCTCTCTGTACCTAGATATTACAACAATAACTTGGATGCCTCCTGTTTGCTCTCTACCAAAAACTGTATTACAGTATAAACCCTAATATAATTTAAAAATAAAAATGGGTCAGTTGCGGGGACGATGTGGACGATGCGGAGGACGTGACGGGTGACGTCCGTACGGGGGAGGAGCCTGATGTCGGCGCTGGGGTGAGGGCTGGAGATGAGCTGCCCGGTTCGTCCTGGAGACGCTAGAGCGGGGTGAGAGCCCGCGGGATGTCCAGGCGAGACCAGGAGAACAGGAGAACAATCCCTGTAGGTCCGCATGACCCTGAAAAGGTCAGCTGCAGCATAAGCCTTGAGAAAACCCCTTTGATCGGTAGAGCGGCAGGATTAGAGACGGGACAGCGGCAGTTCCGGGCACAAAAGACTGAGAAAACAAGGAGGGAAGGACCATGGCGAGGCTAGCAGCTCCATCTGGAGTGCGGAAGTAAGAGCCGACAGTGAACAGTGGGAATCTCCAAGCCCGTCCCGGAGGTCTTTCGGATGGATCTCGTCCCCATCATACCCAATATCAAGTGCCTGCTACCCTTCATGCAGCAGCTGTAATAAGGTAACTGCATCTGGGCATCTTAAGCTGGTGGCGTGCGGAGAAGATGGAGATAAAGGTATGAAAAGTGTTGCTGTGCTGTAATTAATACTGAATACCTACAAGAAAGAATAATGGGATTTGGAGTTTGGACTCTTTAACAAAACCTGTGTGAACAAGGATAAAGGGCCACTAGAGATCAGGACTGTTATGTGCTTATATTCTCATGTCTTGTCTCTGACTGAGCTATTCTCTGATTGAGCCATTGTCCCTCCTGTTCCCCTCTCGCTTTCAATGGTGCAGTATGTGGGGTAGCCTGTGAACTAGGCAAGCATTGTGCTGTAACCAATATTGAATACCTTCAAGAAAGAACATTGTGGTTTGGAGTTTGAACTCTTTAACAAAACTTGTGTGAACAGGGATAAAGGGCCACAAGAGATCAGGACTGTCACGTGCTTGTCTTTTCCTATTTTTTGTCCCTGACCGAGCCATATGTAACTGAGCCGTTGTACCTCCTGTTCCCCACTTGCTTACAATTGAGCAGTATGGGGGGTAGCCTGTGAACTGGGCAAGCAAAATACAGGAATTGGGAAGCAGGGGTGCACCCCAGGAGATCATCAGGTTGTCAGGTTTAGGGCAGGGGAAGGAAAGGTAAGGAAATAGGCCCGGGACTTTTCTTTGACTTCGCTGGAGTAATAAAGGTCTGCTGGCCCGGTGTCCTGGTGGGAGAGGGAGTACAGACCTGTGGAGTGGTATGAAAGTCTGGGAGGTGGAGGCCTAGAAACTACAAGCCTTATATATCTACCTATTACTAGGGTTAAAGAGCGGGCAGGGGGTGGAAGCATGAGAGGTCGGTCTCTAAGAGCAACGGAACCCCAGAACCCAATTGAGAGTCTGAACACCAGTTCCATACAAAAATACCTAAAAGAAGCAAACCTAAAAAGCCCCGGAATGGAGGTGAAACAATCAGGAACAAAGGATAAGAAGAAAGACCAGCAGAAACAAAAGGGGGGACAGGGGGACAGGCCCAGGGAAGATCCAGAGCCAGAAGGAGCATTTTCCAGCAGCGATACTGAAGAGCAAAGAATAATGGCGCTCGTACCAAGTAAAACTGAAATGATCGAAATGTTCGCTAAACTTGAAAGTGCAAAAAAAGCTGAAATTTTAAATGTTCATACGGACATGGGACATCTGCTGCGTAGAGTGGAGGAAGTAGAAGAGGCTTCAGGAAAATAAGCAAAAGAGATTTTTGATTTGAAAGAGCAAGTCAGGAAAATGCAGAATGAAAATCGCATACTGGCATATAAAATAGAAGAACAGAAGAATCAGAGCCAGTGCCAAAATCTGCGCATCAGATCCATCCCGGAGCAACAGAATGAGGACTTGGGGGAGAAGATGAGAAAGATATTTAACCCCATCCTGGGTAGGCGTGAAGAAGAGGCCCTAAGGATTGATAGGGTTCACAGAGTGAGGAAACCCCCAAATATAAAACAAGATATCCCTAGAGACGTAATTGCGAAGTTCCACTCATATAAGGATAAAGAAAAAATCTGGAAGAACCTGAGAGGGGCCCCCCAATAAGCTTCGAAAGTAAAAATTTACAGATTTTTACAGACCTTTGGCGGGAACTTTGGTGCGGAGAAGGCAGATAGGACGGGAGATCCTATAAAATGAGATTCCAGGAAGAGATGCAGGACTTTTGTGTCAGTCTGGGTATACCCACCCCTGACGTGGCAAGAAGGGAGAGCCGTGGACTATAAAGAGCACCAGCTTGATAGTAAATGGAGTCTAGGGAGTTGACCGTGGGGGGGTTTGTGGTTCGTGTTTTTTCGTTTTTTTTTTTTTTTCCCTATCTGTCAACCCCTCTGGGAAACCCATGGGATGTGACTCTGGACTCAAGTTTGGGAGTAGGGAGGGGGGAGGAGGGGGGTTGGGTAGGGCGTTCCTGCAGGTTGGGTTCTAGGGGAGCAATAGGTAGGAGAGTAGGGATTGATTGATCGAAATGCCAGAGCTCAAATTTTTATCATATAATGTGAAAGGGTTAAACTCGCCTATAAAAAGACATAAAATATTAAGGGAACTACAACACTATGGTGCCGATACAGTATTTCTTCAGGAGACACATTTGGCCTTAGATTCAAGAATTAGGCTGTTCTCCCCAGGTTTGCCCCAATGGTTCTATGGGGATACGCCTATTAAAAGATCGAAGGGAGTAGCAATAGGGTTCTCGAAGGCCTCTAATTTTTCACTGGTGGACAGGGTGACGGACCCAGAGGGTCGGTATATTTTTTTGAAGGGTAATATAGGGAATAAAATGTTCACCCTAGTGAACGTTTATTGCCCCAATAAAGATCCGACTGTATTTTTGGGACAGGTGTTGACGAAGCTGACGAAGTTTAGGGAGGGGGAGGTAGTGTTGGCGGGGGACCTCAACTTCTGCCTTGATCCTGATCTAGATAGTACGTCCCGTGCCCAGGGGATAAGGAAGGCCTCAATTAGCGCAATCGGGCGGCGGCTGTTTTGCTGCCATCTGATGGACGCATGGAGGCTGCAGCATGCTAAGGAAAGAGACTATACCTACTTCTCCCCTGTGCACGGGACGTATTCAAGATTAGATTACATATTTGTGGACCACAGCCTTCTGGAGTGGGTGGAGGAAACTAGAATAGAAATTTTTATCCCTTTCAGATCATTCACCGGTCACGATGAAGGTAATGATCCCAGAAAGGCAACGACAACCCTTCTCGTGGAAGTTGAATGAATACTTGTTGAAGGATCCAAAAATAATAGAAAGGGTCCAGGAAGAAGCTGACTTTTTCTTTAAATCAAATGATACAGGAGAGGTGTCCCCTTCTATTTTATGGGAAACGCATAAAGCGTACATCAGAGGGGCCCTCATTTCCATAGGAGCAGGGTTAAAAAAAAAGAGAAAGGAGGAAAGGGAAAGGCTGATAGAGGAAATTTTTTCTCTGGAACAGGTCCATAAAAAGTCCAAGGGGCGGAAACAGGACGGCTTCCGCCAACTAGCCGCTAAAAGGGAGGAGTTGAAGGACTTTATGGAACAGGATTCCAAAAGAGCTCTCAATAAGATAACAAAGGATAACTATCTCTGGGCGAATAAGTCAAGCAAGCACCTGGCCAGATTAGTGAGAAAGAAAAGGGGCTGGAACTTTATTGAAAAAATACAAAACAAAAAAGGGGAGTTAATAGTGACTAGTAGAGGCATGGCAGAAGAGTTTAAAAAGTTTTACGTGGCCCTATACTCCATTGGGCAACATAGAGTGAAGGACCCTACTTGTTTGGGCAGGGACGAGGAATTTCTGAAGGGGGCGGGGGTAGTGGAATTAACCGAGGAAGAGAGATCTACCTTGGATAGACCTATTGAGGAGGAGGAAATCTTGGTAGCCCTGAAAGATTCCCCAAAGGGTAAGAGCCCAGGTCCAGATGGATTCACTACTCTATACCTTGAAAAACTGAAACACATCCTTGTCCCTAGGCTTTGTCATTACTGGAATAAGTTCGAAATGGAGAGAGATGCACTAGCTGCGTCGATCACATTGATACTAAAAGAGGGGAAGGATGCTAGGCTCTGTTCGAGTTACAGACCCATCTCGCTGCTGAATGCAGACGTTAAACTCTATGCGAAAGTGCTGGCCAGCAGATTGAAGGAGAAAATGACCACCCTGGTGTATGCAGACCAGGCAGGTTTTGAGCCCGGGAGACAGAGTAGGGATAATGGGGTGCGAGCAGCGCTTCTGTTAGAAACCAGCAAACAGGGCGGGCCCCCAGTTCTATTCCTGTCAGTGGACACAGAAAAAGCGTTTGACAGGGTAGACTGGGGGTTCATGATGAAAACTTTGGAAGCAATGGGGGTTGGCCCGAGGTTCATCTCGTGGGTCAAAATACTTTACAACAACCCTACCGCTTCCGTTAAGGTAAATGGGGCTCTCTCAAAACCCTTTAATATGGAAAACGGCACTAGACAGGGCTTTCCTCTTTCCCCTCTTCTGTTCGTCTTGTCCCTTGAGCCTCTACTGGCCACTATTCGCAATAATCCAGATTGTAGTGGGGTGAAGATAGGAGCAGAGGAACATAAACTCGCGGCATTTGCTGACGAAATCATGTTCTTCACTGTGAACCCCAGAATCACTCTCCCAAATGTGTTACGGATCCTTAGAAGATATGGGGAAATTTCTCATTTTAAAATAAATCTGAGGAAGTCAGAGATCCTGAATATCAGTGTGGAAAAACAAGAGAAGGCCCACCTAGCTGACGTATTCCCTTTTCCCTGGAAAAAGGAAATCAAGTATTTGGGGATAAAATTATCTAATACATTTAAAAAATTGTACTTAAAAAATTACATTCCGCTGCTGGATGAGATCAGGCAGGAAGTCAGAAGATTATCATCGAGGCCTCTTTCTTGGATTGGGTGTGTGAACGCGGTCAAAATGATATTGACACCCAAAATACTGTATAAATTTCAGATGTTGCCTATTCCTCTCCCTCAGTATTATTTTAGAGCTTTACGTAGTTCGATGGCAAAATTTGTCTGGGGTGGCAAAAAAACATGTATCTCCTATGCAGTTTTGAGTAGGGGAAAAAAAAAAGGTGGACTAGCTCTACCCGATTTTAATAGGTATTATATATCAGTAGTATTGTCACGAGTTATTGATTGGTCCAAAAAGGATTCGGAGAAGAGATGGGTTAATATAGAACACTATTTGAGCAACACTGATCTAGGTCACATTCTCTGGAATCCCCCAAATTATAGAGCACTGGGCACTAACACGGCTGTATTGACACGTAACACTTTCAAATATTGGGACCAGATACACATTCAGAATAAGTGGACACACAACTCACCATTGATCTATATGAAAAATAATATATTCTTCGAGCCTGGGATGAGGGAGGTGGGAGGGAATTGGATAAAAGATGATTGTATTCAACTAAAAAATTTGTCAAGCAAGGGAAAAATACGCACGTTTGCTGAGTTAAGGGCTGAACCATGGTTTCGGGCGATGGATGAATGGAGGTATCTCCAACTTTCGCATTTTATAGATAAGTTACCGAAACCACTCAGAAGCGAGGAGGAGTATAGCCCACTTGAGCAGCTCTGTGTGAGGGAGCAAGCAGGGGGTTATATTGCTCAAATTTATAGGATTCTGGGAGCGGAGATGGAACTGGAGGTGCCTCCTTACATCAAAAATTGGGAGCGGGAGCTAGGGTTACAATGCATTAAATCCACGTTAGAAAAGATTTTGAAGTTGGCACATTATTCGGCACTTGATACTAAGAGAACGGAAACTTATTATAAATGTCTTGCAAGATGGTATGCCACCCCAGACAGGTTAAGCAAAATCGATAGTACGAAATCTGATACTTGTTGGAGGGGGTGCGTATGTTTAGGAACAATGGCCCACATTTGGTGGGAGTGTCCTATTATTAAAATATTCTGGAAAAAAATCATAACACTGATTAAGGAAATTACTGAGGAAGATATAGTAGAGGATCCATGGGTATGTCTCTTCCATGGTACAGCGAAGTCGGTGAAGAGATACCAATCCTCCATTGTCCCTATAATGCTTGATGCGGCCAAGAGGCAGATAGCTATGAAATGGCTTGATCCGGCAAGTCCAAATATTCGAGATTGGCTCTTTTGCATAAATGAAATATATAATGTCGAGAGTATAGACGATGGGGGATTGGTACCTGACGAGGGTGAGGAACCGATGGACAAATGGGCAGGTTGGCAAAAATTTAAAAAGACCTGGAGTTACCTAGAGGAGATTTTAAATGTGGTATAAAGGGCGGGAGATCAAGTTGAGACTGGCTGAAACAATAGTGCAGGCCGTTCCCTCTGTAGCCTTCTGCAGGAACGGGTGAAGGAGGTGGGGTGGGGGGAGGGGTTCTGGGGAAAATAATATTAATTTGTTGTATTTCAATAATGTAATCTGTATCGATACCGGTTGGGTGTGGTTTTGTATTGATAAAATAATAAATAAAGAATAAATAAATAAAAAAAATAAATAAATAAAAATAAAAATGATTTCGTCCTTCCAGACACACGTCAAAAGACCCCAAGCCCCTCCCACCAACTTCCTGTTGCACACCTGAGTAGGAAGAGGGAGGGGGAGGGGAAGCCTCAAATAGCTTCATATTTTGTCTATCAAGACATTAGAAATCTTCACTAGAAACATAAACTACTTTAAAACAACTGGAATAAAAACCTAAATGATGAGATATTTCGCTGGAGACTAAAATCAGCATAAACAAAAAGGCAGTTGCAGCAATCGAAAATCGGTCCAAGGCAAAATGGTGGATGAAACCAGGACTACAGAAAAATGGCCAACATTAACAAATGACAAGACAAACCAGGATTTCTTAAACAATACACTCTATTTGACTCTGAGAGTTAGAACTCCCACATGCTATTACCTAGAAACCTGAGACCCCCACAGGGTGTAAACAGCTCCAATTGTGATGTCTCAACAATGCATGGGCACATGGATATGGGACAGGCATTTCAACTTAAAACCAATATTCAATACACAATAGTTTCCTTGAAAAGTATGTAAACAGTACAAAATAGAATTCACAAAATGGTGCCTAGAAGCCAGATTGTAGCTTAAAGCACATGGCTTTGCACACACAAAGGAATACACAATGGAGCAGCTTCCCCTATAGAAAGGCTCACAGGTCTTCAAAATGGCCGCCGATGCACATGGTGACCACAACAAAGGCCAGACCCCAACAAAATGGCGCATTTTCCCGCCAAAGCTGACCAAAGATGGATAAACATTTCAAAGTTCACACACAAAGGAATAGAAAATGGCCCACCGTAGTCACATGGCAGACAACAAAAGAACAAAAGGAAGTAGCAGACAAAAACCATTTTCCTGCCAAAACCAAAAATTTCTCCCCAAAAAATTACACATTTGAGATACTAAATGAATGCTTAGACAAACATTTAAAAGTGTTAAAGTTACAAAAAGCACAACTTAGGAACACATGCTATCCAATGAAACAACCAAGCCACATAAGCCACAATTACACGGCTGAAACATACACTCAAACTCAGTTCACATCAGCTTTCACAGGAACAAGACATTGAGAGGTACAAACAGTGATGCTTCCCTGTTCTTTTCACCTCAAAACAAAACCTAATGTCAACAGGGAGTAGCCAACTTAAAATGCTTGCCCCCCCTCCCCCAGTAAAACTCATGGGATCTTTACAAACAGGTTCAACTACTTACAAAACTACTCAGCCACACACACACACACACACACATTGCAGGCTGCGAATGATCATACATTTCTATTACCTCATATGCATTACAAACTTGTTACATAGCATCAGTCACAAACACACACAGTCTCCTTACACAAAGATTTGAGATACAAATCACACACACACGCACACACACACACGCCAGACATACGATCAAACTTCCAGCATTATTTCAAAAGACGAAAAATTTGTTCTTTTCGCGAAGCAGACCGTCCCCAACACATCTTAATGATCCGATTCTGAAGGAGGTTCTGTTCACTCCTACGTTCTGGCTCGCCAAGCCGATAGCAAAATTTGGCTGCACACAGAGCACACAGCCAAATCTCCTGTTTCTAATAATGATAACAATTTTGTCTAATGATATAAATGCATCTCACCTTTTGATTGTATGCCATCCTCTGGTGTAGCCCATCCTCTGGTGTGTGTCACATTCTCACAAGCAGACAGACCACAACCAAACGCTTCAAGTTCCAAGATCACACCGCCCCCTCAGCCGTGTGCTCACTCTTTATTAGCATAACAGGAAGTCCCCAAAGCTCGAGGGTTCGGCCTCCAACAGCCAATAACACCTCTTACAAAGCTTGTGACCTCACAGGATATGACCTCACAGGATATCAATGACCATATAAGAATTTAACGGGGGGGCGTGTCCGGACATCCAGCAAGGAGGACGTGTGGATGCTGAGCTCCACACATTCAGCTGTAAATCCACAGCCATCCTTGCTCAATCCAGCCTGGAGAAACCTCAGCTCTCTAGGATTATCATCCAGACTCCCCCAACTGTCGTTCTGGACGACTATTAACAGAACCTGACCGGCCCCACCAGATCCTTTTAGGCCTGTAGTTAGGCCCACACTGCAGAGACCTATCACCATCCTGGAATCAACGGATCGCTCGGATTCTTCTGCTCTCCTCTCCCGTGAACCCGGGAACCACTGACTTACAGCTGCCGCCACACTAGAGAGCACCGGGCGGCCGTCCAGAGGAGGATTAAAGCCCTGGGATACCCAGATCTGAGCTCCGGCTTCCGCGGCCTGACGCCATCTTGCGGCCTGCTGCTCCGGCCCTTCACATCTCACATCCCTCTGACGCAGTGAGTAACGGGCCTGCTGGCCATCTAAATGTTCCCTTGAAGGTGACTGCACAGTGGTGGGGCTCCGCTCCCTGATCCGGCCGGAGGAACTCGAGACATCTACAGAGCGGTGTTTGCTAGGCCAGCCGCCAGCCCTAGGAAAGTCCGCGGCTTCAACTTACCCTCGGTAGCCGGCGGCCATCTTGCTGCTCCCAGTACACCCTATCTCTCTGGGCCTAGTGTATATCCCCCTCCATAATAAGATCTGGCATATCTATACAACTAATAACTATTAACCCGACATATACTGCAACTACAGAGGCCACTACTACTACACTCATTGAAGAAATAGTGGCTAATATGAAGAATATTATTTAGTTTTAAAAAAAATTTTGTGTGGTCGATTTATTTTTTTTTCTTATTTTAACATTAGAAAAAGGGGGAGTGGCTTGGCGCGCAATGTGTAAGGCCGCACCGTAACTGAGCTCCGGGAGGCTGTGAGACCCGGGTCCCAATTGCCGCCGCTCTGAAAATGATTATGTCCGCTCGGCTAAAGAGGGCGACACACGGACACACTCTCCGCTCTCTGATTACCCCTAACAAGAAAACCTCCCCAGGAAACCTCAGCAAGTTTAGATACAGCGGAGGTGGGAAATCTACCAGGATGGCGCTGACACACAGACACAACATGGAGGAAGACATAGAAGATGACAAGGTGTCCCTGCCAGCATCTGAAGACTCTGCAGGTAATTTTGAAAAAGGCAAACCTCTGACCTACGCTATTATGACCGATATAGCTGCAGATATCAAAAGATCGTTTACCTCAGCTATAACAGACATTAAAACGGAGCTATTGAAACTTTCTGAACAAATGGCTGTGTCTGAGCGCGCTGGGAGGAGGAGAGATAAAGCACTGTCCAGATTAGACGACATTACCAATGCACATAACCAACATCTAATCGACATGAACAGACATTTAGAAGATTTAGACAACCGAGGAAGAAGGCACAACATAAGAGTACGTGGAATTCCAGAAACTGTTAACCCAGACCAAATCAAGCCTGCACTGACCTCCATATTCAATGGCCTTTTAAATAGGCCTGAACACTCTCCCATAGATTTTGATAGAGCCCACAGAGCTCTCAGACCCAGAGCTCCAGATGATAATCCTCCCAGGGACATCATTTGCTGCCTTCCCAATTTCAATTTAAAGGAAGAAGTATTACAAAAAGCAAGGTCCAATGACCAGATCTTGTTTAATGATAACATAATACAACTATTTCAAGACCTATCACCCATAACACTGAAAAATAGAAGGGCACTGAAACCCCTCCTTGAGGTCCTAAAAGAACGGAACATAAACTATAAATGGAAATTCCCTTTTGCTCTCCAAGCTTCATACATGGGTAAACAATACACACTCAGAACCCCCAATGAACTGAACAGATTTTGTGAAAACCTTCAAATTACGCCAGTAGCATTGCCTGACTGGTACTCAGAATTTTTGCTTCCCCCTGAAATTACCAACCCTCCAGCCTTCGGCGGATCAGATATGTTCCATACACCCTCCCAGCAGGGGAAAAACCGCAGAAACGCCAACAGAAACAGTTACGACTCTCCTTCTTCCTCCAAAAGCGCCAAAAGTCAAAGATTAAAATAAACCTGACTTACCGAACACTCACAATCCAACCATTGCGACATTTACCTGGATTATACCTAAGACAGTCTATTGATCTTCCACTCATCCCCTTTCACCACAAATACCAATTTTTGGTCTCTATTTCATCCCTTGGAGAAGTGAGGGAAGGAAGGAAAGAAAATAATTTTTTTTTTTTTTTCAATACTTCTGCCTCAAATCCTCACTAACTGCTGAAGGATTCCTTCTCTGAACATCCACTAGAGGGTAATCCTACACAACAGTTAACATCCTACTCTAACTTCTAAAGATCCCTCCCTGGGATTACACAAAGCTCAATACCTACTAGAAATATTCCCTGCTACCTGCACTTATTAAAAATGCAGGTTCTGCATAGATGAAGAGGGAATCAAGGGATAAGAGACACATATTGTATATACCCATTATGTGAGAACTTATACATGCAGATCTGGAAGCAGATTCTAGCTTTGATTCCCTCCCATACCCGCTTCTACTGAAGAATACACCCGATATGAGAATTTACCTGGATGACAACCAGACTCTCAATATTAATCCACACTCAATAATTTTTCTTTCACAGGAGCTATAAATGCCTACAAAAAATACATTCTTAAAACCACGAAACTGTTACCAACTGAACAGGCTTCTTCATTCGGGTTTACCTTTGTATTCAGAATCAAGGGTGACATATACTCAACATTTACCATGAGACTATGAACCATAGCCAGAAGTTTAAATATTCGGCCCACCAGCGACATCTCTAACCATGCAGTGGAAACACAGATATACCCCTGCATATATAAACAAGGCCTGGGGAATGCCCAGGAAAAAATTCCAAGCCTACTTACCACCAGCTCGCAGACAACCAAATTAACCTGTCTAACAGTATGCGTTAAAAACAGGGGTTTAGTCCGCACGCATTTGCAAACGCATGCGTAAGCCACAGAGCCTCGTCACGGCACCCTGATATCTGTGGTCCTAACACTAAAGTATGAGTGTCCCCACAGTGGAGGCACATGCATTCTGATGGATAAATGAGGGCAGGTGGACTGAAGGGCAGCCCATCCCTTCTTAAAGGTACAGGGCACACCAGACACCCAGCAAATAGCACAATGGCTGCAAAGGTGCTGGTGCGTTGCTGGACCAATATACACACACCAAGTCAGGAAAAAATTCCAAGCCTACTTACCACCAGCTCGCAGACAACCAAATGTTTGCCAATTTGCCTCACCCTACCCTTTCACTGTAGGATCTTCAAATACCACCAGATTGAAAGGATTTCGGATAATATGAAACCTCGCATGCCTGGGCTTACCTTTTCTTAAGCGTTAGAGAGGAAGCTTCCAAGTGAACCTGCTTACAGATCCTTCATTTTCCATAGGGTCGCAGAATCAGACATAGCTCCATATAGCTTGTCTGAACTTGAACTATAGAACACTAATATAGAAGTTCTAATCTTTATACAGTTCTTTTTGAGTGTCTGACCCTGAAGACATACTTAAACATAAGAATAGTTTAGATTATCTAACTCACTTCAAGTTATTAGATTATACTAGACTAAAACAGAGAATACCCTGTTAAACTCAGAGTTAAGGTATCACGATGTTAACTGTTAATTGGTTTGAAAGATTTTGATTTCTATTTTTTTTTTTTTTACTCTTTTTACTCTTTTCTTTCTCAAATGTTTTACATGTTAACCGCCTTTTCCATCCTATGCAGAACATCACTAAATGTATGTTACAGACGGGATGAACGGTATGTTTTTTCCATATTTACAGGTATCTGTCTTATATCCTCTTCTTTAACACTTAAGCAGGTTGTCGCCCTTAATAGCTGACCGGACTGCGGTTGGCGATATTTTTACAGAATAATGAAAACTCTCCTCTCACACTATCTTTTTAACATACCCGGGTCTCGCAGTATCCTACGAGACAAAACCAGTTACCAAACTTACAAATTTAACAAACAACGTGTAACGACACTAACGCGCCTCCCACTTTCCCCCCAGAGTACATAGTAGTACCTATTATATCTAGGTCACTAACTAGCTCCTCACTTTCTAGGTGAGATTAGAGCACACACTCAACCACCCCTTTTTCAATCCACCCCAACTTATCCTACCCCCCTTGTCCCCCCTCTTCTTCTCCCCTGGAGTACCCCAAAAGAGACCAGAACATCTCATATAATAATTAACTATTAGACAATAACCACTTGACTCAATATATACACCTGAATTTTCTAACAACTTACATCATGGCATATAAATTCCTGGGAAAAGCACCAACATTAATTTCCCACAATGTCAACGGCCTGAACATACCTGAAAAAAGAACAAAAATGCTCAAAGAATTGAAAAAAACTATGCAGTCAATAGTGTTTTTACAAGAAACACATTTTAAAAGCAAACATATACCCAAATTTACAGACAACATATTCACAGAAATATACCACGCCACTAACCCTTTAGCCAAAACAAAAGGAGTATGAACCCTCATCAACAAAAACTCCCCCTTCAAAACACATTTTAAAAGCAAACATATACCCAAATTTACAGACAACATATTCACAGAAATATACCATGCCACTAACCCTTTAGCCAAAACAAAAGGAGTATCAACCCTCATCAACAAAAACTCCCCCTTCAAAATACAACAAAAACTTGTAGATCCAGCAGGACGCTATCTCTTCCTTAAAGGAGAATGGGCAGGATCACCCGTCACATTAGCTAACGTATATTTCCCAAATTCTACCCACATCCCATTTTGTCGTAAAATTATTGACGACCTAAAATGGTTTGCTGAGGGATGCATAATCTTGGGCGGAGACTTCAATGTCCCCCTCTCCCCCCAAAAAGACACATCAACAGGCCACACCATCCTAACATACAGTATCCTCAGATGCCTTAAATTACTCTTAAACTCCTTATCACTAGTAGACACTTGGAGACTCACCCACACGAATGAAAGAGACTACACCTTTTTCTCAAATCCTCACAAACGATACTCCCGTATTGACTTAATTTTCGTTTCACAGAGAGATCTAAACAAACTAGAAGCAGCAGAGATAGGCATAGTAGCTCTCTCAGACCATGCCCCCACGGCTATATCTATGCGACTTGACTCACCCCAACAAGCGACCTTTAATTGGAGACTCAATGCATCACTTCTAACTGACCAAAGAGTGAAAGACGAAATACAGGACACTCTGACCGATTACTTTAGGAATAACCTAGATACAGACACCAACCCTTTGACTAACTGGGAAGCTCACACAAGCGTTATAAGAGGTCATTTAATAAAATGGGGGTCTAGATTAAAAAGAGAGAAAGAAAAGGAAATTTCCAAATTGACCTCACAAATAGCAAAATTAGAAACTCTTCACAAACAATCCCTCTCAATCTCAACAGAGGAGGAATTGACCCGTTGTAGGAACTCCCTAAAATCATTAGTAGACCTGAAGACCAAAAAAGCACTCTTCTTCAAAAAAAGCATATTTTTTGAATATGGGGACAAAAGTGGGAAACTATTAGCAAAAGCTCTCAAAGATTCGACACAAGCCGGAAAAGTACATGCCATACGAGACAAAGACGGAATACTTAGACATAAACCTACTGATATTGCGGACCTAGTTCATAAATTTTACTCAAAATTATACAACCTCCCTGAAACACATAAACCCCCACATCTAACCATGACGAAACAAGAAATGACACATCAATTTTTGAAAAACAGCAAAATACCCTTACTTCCCCAAGTTGACATAAACAAACTAGAGAAACCTATCTCCACAAATGAATTACTAGAAGCTATTAAAGATCTTAAGACAGGGAAAAGCCCAGGCCCAGACGGCTTTACCTCACAATATTACAAAACATACACTCAAGCTCTAACTAAACCCCTTATCTCAGCCTTCAATTACCTGGCAAAACATAATCACGACCACGATTCGTTCCTCATGGCCCATATCGCAGTAATCCCCAAATCTGACAAAGACCATACAGACTGTGCCAACTACAGACCTATATCTTTACTGAATATAGATTTAAAAATTTTAGCCAAAATACTGGCAAATAGACTGAAACCCCTCCTCTCAAAGATCATAGGCCAGAACAAGTAGGTTTCATGCCAGGCAGAGAGGCACGTGACAATACAACCAAAGCACTTAACTTAATTTACCATGCTCATGACTCTAAGATAAAAGGGCTCCTTCTCTCTACAGACGCCGAGAAGGCTTTCGATAGAGTCTCATGGGATTATATGATGATTACTTGCTCCCATATTGGACTAAACGAAAGTATGCTATCTTGGATCTCAGCACTCTATCGAAATCCCCAAGCTAAAATCAAAGTCAACAATATTCTCTCAGACCCATTTCTTTAGAACCATTAATAAGAACAATCAAATTATCTGCAGACATAAAAGGTTTCAAAGTAGGAGACAAAGAATATAAAATCCCCGCCTATGCGGATGATCTCTTATTTTTCTTGACACAACCACATATCTCTATTCCAAACCTTGAGAAACACTTCAAAATCTTCGGCTTTATCTCCAACTTCAAAATTAACAAATCCAAGTCTGAGGCACTGAACATTAATTTACCAACAGATCAACTCAAAATAATGAAAGACAATCATAATTATAAATGGGAACAAAATACCTTGAAATATCTAGGGATAAATCTAACCAGCAATATAGACTCGCTATATTCTTATAATTACAAACCCCTTCTCACCACATTGAATAGAGACCTTCAAAAATGGTCAACCAAATCTTTCTCTTGGTTCGGCAGAGCTTCAATTCTAAAAATGACAATTTTACTGAGATTACTTTATCTTTTCAATACACTCCCCATCAAAATCCCTGAAACCTTCTTTATCAACCTTCTCAAAACACAAAGACGCTTTCTTTGGGCTGATAGAAAACCCAGAATAAATTTCAATTTACTAACACTACCCAAGCATAGAGGGGGAATAGGACTCCCAAATTTTAAAAAATACCATCAAGCATCCCACATCACAAGAATCATTGACTGGCACTTCCATAGCTTAAACAAAGACTGGATCCAACTAGAACAAGCTCTAAGCCCCTTTAACCTAACCTTTTATCCATGGTCCATACATTCTAAAACGGTTAAGACTATAAAACATCCCCTAATCGCAAACACACTTCAAGTTTGGCATAAGGTAGCTCGTACTCATAACTTAGCCTCAATCCCTGGTCCACTGACTCCTGTTACTAATAACCCTGACTTTATTCCAGGTCTACACCTGAGGAACATGCCGACCCGCACAGCCTCCCAATGCCTGGTAAACTCTAAGATCAAACCCCTAGACATACTCAAAACAGAGTGGGAAGGATCACCTCCTGGCTTTTGGCTTTATATGCAACTCAAAAGCTTCCTATTAAATAGCAAACACAGAGCATTTTACAGCTTACAATTACTCCCTCTAGAAGAACTATGCTTTAAAAGATCACCAGTAACTAATACCACTTCTCTAGCCTACTGCTTGTTAAATCAGAAACAGCACACAGAAGACTTAAAACATAAAGAAAAGTGGGAAAAAGATCTAAAAACTAAGATTTCCTCTAAACAATGGGTGGATGCCTGTATAATGACTCATAAATGCTCTTTAACCACTTGAGCCCCGGACCATTATGCTGCCTAAGGACCAGAGGTCTTTTTCCAATTTGGCACTGCGTCGCTTTAACTGCTAATTGCGCGGTCATGCAACGAAATTTGCGTCCTTTTCTTCCCACAAATAGAGCTTTCTTTGATGGTATTTGATCACCTCTGCAGTTTTTATTTTTGCGCTATAAACAGAAAAAGACCGAAAATTTTGAAAAAAAATGATATTTTCTACTTTTTGTTATAAAAAAAATCCAATAAACTCAATTTTAGTCATACATTTAGGCCAAAATGTATTCGGCCACATGTCTTTGGTAATAAAAAGGTCAATAAGCATATATTTATTGGTTTGCGCAAAAGTTATAGCGTCTACAAACTAGGGTACATTTTCTGTAATTTACACAGCTTTTAGTTTATGACTGCCTATGTCATTTCTTGAGGTGCTAAAATGGCTTTGGGTGTCTACTTTCCAAAATGGGGTCATTTGGGGGGGTTTTGTGCCACCTGGGCTTTCCATGGCCTCCGAAACTGTGATAGGCAGTGAAGAGTGAAATCAAAAATTCACGCCCTTAGAAAGCCTGAAGGCGGTGCTTGGTTTTCGGGGTCCCGTACGCGGCTAGGCTCCCAAAAAGTCTCACACATGTGGTATCCCCGTACTCAGGAGAAGCAGCAGAATGTATTTTGGGGTGTAATTTCACATATTCCCATGGCATGTTTGAGCAATATATCATTTAGTGACAACTTTGTGCAAAAAAAAAAAAAAAAAAAAAAAAATTTGTCTCTTTCCCGCAACTTGTGTCGCAATATAAAATATTCCATGGACTCGACATGCCTCTCAGCAAATAGCTTGGGGTGTCTACTTTCCAAAATGGGGTCATTTGGGGGGGTTTTGAACTGTCCTGGCATTTTATGCACAACATTTAGAAGCTTATGTCACACATCATCCACTCTTCTAACCACTTGAAGACAAAGCCCTTTCTGACACTCATTGTTTACATGAAAAAGTTATTTTTTTTTGCAAAAAAATTACTTTGAACCCCCAAACATTATATATTTTTTTAAAGCAAATGCCCTACAGATTAAAATGGTGAGTGTTTCATTTTTTTTTTTCACACAGTATTTGCGCAGCGATTTTTCAAACGCATTTTTTTGGGAAAAAACACACTTTTTTAAATTTTAATGCACTAAAACACACTATATTGCCCAAATGTTTGATGAAATAAAAAAGATGATCTTAGGCCGAGTACATGGATACCAAATATGACATGCTTTAAAATTGCGCACAAACGTGCAGTGGCAACAAAATAAATACATTTTTAAAAGCCTTTAAAAGCCTTTACAGGTTACCACTTTAGATTTACAGAGGAGGTCTACTGCAAAAATTACTGCCCTCGATCTGACCTCCGCGGCGATACCTCCAATGCATGGTGCAATTGCTGTTTACGTTTGACGACAGACCGCCGCTTGCGTTCAGGGGTGCTTTTTTTTTTTTTTTCTTTATTATTTTTTTGCTTTTTTATCTTATTTTTAAACTGTTCCTTTCATTTTTTTTTTTTTAATCATTTTTATTGTTATCTCGGGGAATGTAAATATCCCCTATGATAGCAATAGGTAGTGACAGGTACTCTTTTTTGAAAAAATTGGGGTCTATTAGCCCCCAGATCTCTCCTCTGCCCTCAAAGCATCTAATGACACCAAGATCGGTGTGATAAAATGCTTCCCCAATTTCCCAATGGCGCTATTTACATCCGGCGAAATCTAAGTCATAAAATGCTCGTAGCTTCCGGTTTCTTAGGCCATAGAGATGTTTGGAGCCACTCTGGTCTTTGATCAGCTCTATGGTCAGCTGGCTGAATCACCGGCTGCATTCTCAGGTTCCCTGTTGAGACAGGAGAGCCAGAGAAAAACACGGAAGATGGTGGGGGGGGGCATTCCCTCCCATGGCTTGTAAAAGCAGTCTAGAGGCTAATTAGCCGACCGCTGGCTGAAAAGAATGATACCAAGATGATACCTAAACCTGCAGGCATCATTCTGGTATAACCATTCAAAGTCGTGAATGGCGTACCTGAAGACAAAAAAATGGTTAACAATAAAGCACAGTAAACGGTAAAGTATAAAAAATTGCATACCTGAAAAGCAAACATGATAAAACATAATAACAATAAAACATTGCAGAATAGAATACAGTAAAAAAGAGCAGAACAAGAGAGAGAGAATAGAGAGAGAGAGAACAATAAAACGACAACTATTTTTTTTTATTTTATATATATTTTTTTTTTTTTACACTTTTTTTGTAACTAACTTTTATAACGGTAACCGGTTCCAGGTTCGGGTCTCTCAAAATGCGATGGCATCTTGGGAGACCCTGTGAAAGTGTGCCTAGTCTGTGCAATGCTGTACACTACGCTAATACTCAACTAATGAATGGTAGCGTTCAAAACATTCACCAATGCAAAGACAAGGATTGTCAGGACAGGAGGGACAATAATAGAGGGTGTCACGCCTATATTCGCGCTTGCTGCAGACACGACATCTTTTTTGGGGGTTCGTTGGGTAAGGTTTCTCGGGAGGACATAAAGAAAATGCCTCTCATGCAGCCGACTGCATTTGGTTGGGGATGTGAATGGGGGAAGTACGGGCGCTGCAGAAGTGGTGGGTTCCCAATTAGGATTGGCGAATGCAGCAGGAAGGGCACTATGGGCACGACGGGCCTGTGTTTGTCTTCTTGGTGGCAGCGGGACACTACTTGTGCTTGCCACCTCACCAGCTTGAACTGCACTTATGGGACTCGCCACGTCACCAAGTGTTACTGCAGTGCTGGTTTGACTACGACCGGGGTTTACTAGGCCGCTGGCGCTTGCCAGTTCAATAAAAAGCTACCAAAAAAACTGTTAGCGATCGCAGGGATCAGGCCTGACTCTGCAAATGCTGCAGTTATGCGTTAAGTGTTTTGTAAGTGACAGTGATCGATCGATACTGCACTTGGGTGGGCTGGGCTGGGCCGGGCGGAGGGGCAAAATGCAGGTGCTAGCAGGTATCTGGGCTGATCCCGCTAACACTGCGTTTTTGGGAACCCTAAACTGCTGGGGACGTCAGTATAGATCTGATCGGATCAGATATTGATCCGTTCAGATACTATACCACTAAGGGTGGTGTACGGTGCGTGCGTGGGTGTTAGCGGTACTGGCGCTAATCTGACGCTGCTTGGGGCTGGTGCTTGCCAGTTCACCAAAATACTACCAAAAAAACTGTTAGCGATCGCAGGGATCAGGCCTGACTCTGCAAACACTGCAGTTATGCATTTAGTGTTTTGTAAGTGTCAGTGATCGATCGATACTGCACTTGGGTGGGCTGGGCTGGGCCGGGCGGAGGGGCAAAACGCAGGTGCTAGCAGGTATCTGGGCTGATCCCGCTAACACTGTGTTTTTGGGAACCCTAAACTGCTGGGGACGCTAGTATAGATCTGATCGGATCAGATATTGATCCGATCAGATACTATACCACTAAGGGAGGCTTTTGCTGCGTGCGTGGGTGTTAGCGGTACTGGCGCTAATCTGACGCTGCCTGGGGCGACGCATATCACCGCCGGGCGATCAGGGGGCTAAACCTTTATTCGGTAATAAATGGCGGGTGCCCTGACACTATAAAAAATAAACAAACTAACCAGCGTCACCCGTAACAGTTATACGGCGATCAGTGGTGAAAGGGTTAACTAGGGGGCCATCAAGGGGTTAAAACATTTATTAGGTAGTATATGGGGGTCCCTGACGCTATAAAACGCTGACGGCGAACCTAAATATTTAGGTCCCTAACTAGCGTCACCAGCGACACTAATACAGCGATCAGAAAAATGATTGCTTAGCGACACTGGTGACAGGGGGTGATCAAGGGGTTAAAACTTTATTAGGGGGGGTTAGGGGGGTATCCTAGACCTACAGGGGGGTAATACTAACTGTCCCAACACTGTAACTGTCACAAACTGACACCAATGCAGTAATCAGAAAAAAAAAAAAAAACTGCTGGTGTCAGTTTGTGACAGGGGGGGGGTGATTGGGAGGGGATCGGGGGGCGATCGGGGGGGGATCGGGGTGTTTTGTGTGCCTGGCATGTTCTACTGTGTGTGTGTAGTGTTGTGCACTCACATACCTGTCTTCTCTCCTCGGGCTGGAACGGAAATTACCGAGCCGAGGAGAGATGACATCATTTCCTTTGCTGCTGTTTAGCATACAGCAGCAAAGGAATGATGTGATTGGCCGGTGGCGATCGCGAGGGGGGGCCACGAAAGGATGGCCTCCCCCTCATCTCCGATCGCCGTGGGACAAAACACGACCGCCTCGGGCACCGGGGGGGGGGTTCCGATCGGACCCCCCACCCGCGGAAGGCAAATCACGTATATGTACGTGATTTTGCCTGTCCGTGCCACCTTGCCGACGTAAATCGGCGTGAGGCGGTCGTCAAGTGGTTAAGCACAAAATATCAGGAGATCTCTTACAAAATACTCACCCAATGGTATATCACACCACATAGAGCCAGGAGGTGGTCCCCTACAACCTCAGACACCTGTTGGCGTTGCGGGGCAGATGTTGGTAACTTTCTACACATATGGTGGGAATGCCCACCACTACATGTTTTCTGGGAAACAGTAATAAAATGGACTAAACTCATAACAGATTCTAAAATTTAATTTAATGCTGCCACTTGCCTAATAAACGTAAATGAACTCTCCATAAGCAGATACAAAAAGTCCCTTTCTAGGCATCTACTACTAGCTGCTAAAACACTTATACACCTCCATTGGAAGACCACACACATCCCAAATATTAAAGATTGGTTAGAAAGAATAAATTATATATACAAGTTGGAGGAGATCGCCGCTATGAAGAAAGAAAATAGCACGAATTTCAATCATACCTGGCAACCATGGTTCTTATTTATCCACTCTTCGGTTTTTAATTCCCTCACTAACTAATACCTCTTAAGAAACAGACTGCTGCTCCATTATAAGATTGCTCTTTGCCACATTATGATTTAACACTACTTAAGCCTTCCTTTAATGTTGGTTATTGACTATATCATCTTATGTACTTAACTGTAACAATTCTCAAATGCCGCCTTTCACTAAAGTGAGATTATTATTATATTATAATATAATTATTATATAATTATTATTATTATTAGTTACTATTGTACTCCTTTTTCTGCCCCTTTCTCCCTCCCCTCCTTCTTCCCTACCTAACCCCCTCACCCCACCCCCTTCCCCTCTTTTGTTCTCCCCTCTATACCAGTCACTTACTCAGCTACATGACGAAATTTCACACGCAAGCAACAGATACTATATGTAACTCCTTTAAGTATAGATAATTGTTTTGCTTTCTAAATTGTATTGTATGCAGTTAATTGTAACATCACAAGCTTTAATAAACCTTTGATTGTGAAAAAAAAAAAAAAAAGAATTTAACAACACAGGAAAATGCAACAACCAATGAACAATGACAATAGGAGTCTTATGGGTGTGTCTGAGCAGAGACAGGGTGCATGCATGTTTTTAAAAGCCACTGGCTTTCAAACATTAACCCTGTCTCCAACCAGAACAACCCAAAAGACTCCCGTATTTCCGTTGATAGAAATCCCTATTATACATTGTTCCAGAGAACAATGTATACCTGGATTATTCTACAGTCTTTGTGGACGAGAGATTATCGGCAGGCGTACACTCATTTGGCGACAAATGTGTTGATCAGGCACACAGGGGCAACATGAGAGCACACTCGTTAAACAGATAATGTCTTTGCAGAGCGAACACACCCCCACCAGACGATCGTTCTGTGCATCGCACAGGGGCCCTTAGCTGGCGGACATGTCCCCACTCCACAAACATTTCTCTACATCCCCAAAGAGTTTTTCACGACCGAACGGATCTCAACCAGCATCAGTCTGCCCCAGTCAGCTCTTTAGAGCGGGCTGCGATTGAACAGACACTGGGAGATTTATGACAATACATTAATATAAAATTTTCCACAACACAGGCATGTCATGTAGGTCAGTGTATGTCAGGTAGGTAGGTCAGTGTATGTTAGGTAGGTTAGTATGTGTCAGGCATGTCATGTAGGTCAGTGTATGTCATGTAGGTCAGTGTATGTCAGGTAGGTCAGTGTATGTCAAGTAGGTTAGTACGTGTCAGGCATGTCATGTAGGTCAGTGTATGTCAGCCAGGTAGGTTAGTATGTGTCAGTGTATGTCAGGTAGGTAGGTCAGCATATGTCAGGTAGGTCAGTGCGTGTCAGGCATGTCATGTAGGTCAGTGTATGTCAGGTAGGTTAGTACGTGTCAGGCATGTCATGTAGGTCAGTGTATGTCAGGTAGGTAGGTCAGTGTATGTCAGGTAGGTTAGTACGTGTCAGGCATGTCATGTAGGTCAGTGTATGTCAGATAGGTAGGTCGGGGTATGTCAGGTAGGTTAGTGCGTGTCAGGCATGTCATGTAGGTCAGTGTATATCAGGTAGGTAGGTCAGTGTATGTCATATAGGTCAGTGTATGTCAGGTAGGTAGGTCAGTGTATGTCAAGTAGGTTAGTACGTGTCAGGCATGTCATTTAGGTCAGTGTATGTTAACCAGGTAGGTTAGTATGTGTCAGCGTATGTCAGGTAGGTTAGTACATGTCCGGCATGTCATGTAGGTCAGTGTATGTCAGCAAGGTATGCCAGTGTATGTCACATAGGTAGGTCATTGTATGTCAGGTAGGTAGGTCAGTGTATGTCAGGTAGGTTAGTACGTGTCAGGCATGTCATGTAGGTCAGTGTATGTCATGTAGGTCAGTGTATGTCAGGTAGGTAGGTCAGTGTATGTCAAGTAGGTTAGTATGTGTCAGGCATGTCATGTAGGTCAGTGTATGTCAGCCAGGTAGGTCAGTGCGTGTCAGGCATGTCATGTAGGTCAGTGTATGTCAGGTAGGTAGGTCAGTGTATGTCAGATAGGTTAGTACATGTCAGGCATGTCATGTAGGTCAGTGTATGTCAAGTAGGTAGGTCAGTGTATGTCAGGTAGGTTAGTATGTGTCAGGCATTTCATGTAGGTCAGTGTATGTCATGTAGGTCAGTGTATGTCAGGTAGGTAGGTCAGTGTATGTCAGGTAGGTTAGTACGTGTCAGGCATGTCATGTAGGTCAGTGTATGTCAGATAGGTAGGTCGGGGTATGTCAGGTAGGTTAGTGCGTGTCAGGCATGTCATGTAGGTCAGTGTATATCAGGTAGGTAGGTCAGTGTATGTCATATAGGTCAGTGTATGTCAGGTAGGTAGGTCAGTGTATGTCAAGTAGGTTAGTACGTGTCAGGCATGTCATTTAGGTCAGTGTATGTTAACCAGGTAGGTTAGTATGTGTCAGCGTATGTCAGGTAGGTTAGTACGTGTCCGGCATGTCATGTAGGTCAGTGTATGTCAGCAAGGTATGCCAGTGTATGTCACATAGGTAGGTCATTGTATGTCAGGTAGGTAGGTCAGTGTATGTCAGGTAGGTTAGTACGTGTCAGGCATGTCATGTAGGTCAGTGTATGTCATGTAGGTCAGTGTATGTCAGGTAGGTAGGTCAGTGTATGTCAAGTAGGTTAGTATGTGTCAGGCATGTCATGTAGGTCAGTGTATGTCAGCCAGGTAGGTCAGTGCGTGTCAGGCATGTCATGTAGGTCAGTGTATGTCAGGTAGGTTAGTACATGTCAGGCATGTCATGTAGGTCAGTGTATGTCAAGTAGGTAGGTCAGTGTATGTCAGGTAGGTTAGTATGTGTCAGGCATTTCATGTAGGTCAGTGTATGTCATGTAGGTCAGTGTATGTCAGGTAGGTAGGTCAGAGTATGTCAAGTAGGTTAGTACGTGTCAGGCATGTCATGTAGGTCAGTGTATGTCAGGTAGGTAGGTCAGTGTATGTCAGGTAGGTTAGTACGTGTCAGGCATGTCATGTAGGTCAGTGTATGTCAGGTAGGTAGGTCAGCGTATGTCAAGTAGGTTAGTACGTGTCAGGCGTGTCATGTACGTCAGTGTATGTCAGCCAGGTAGGTCAGTGCGTGTCAGGCATGTCATGTAGGTCAGTGTATATCAGGTAGATAGGTCAGTGTATGTCAGGTAGGTAGGTCAGTGTATGTCAGATAGGTAGGTCAGTGTATGTCAGGTGGGTTAGTATGTGGCAGGCATGTCATGTAGATCAGTGTATGTCATGTAGGTCGGTGTATGTCATGTAGGTAGGTCAGTGTATGTCAGGTAGGTAGGTCAGTGTATGTCAGATATGTAGGTCAGTGTATGTCAGGTAGGTTAGTAGGTGTCAGGCATGTCATGTAGGTCAGTGTATGTTAGGTAGGTCAGTGTATGTCAGGTAGGTTAGTACGTGTCAGGCATGTCATGTAGGTCAGTGTATGTCAGCCAGGTAGGTCAGTTTGTGTCAGGTAGGTCAGTGTATGTCAGCCAGGTAGGTCAATGCGTGTCAGGTAGGTCAGTGTATGTCAAATAGGTAAGTCAGTGTGTAACGAGCCCCTTGCTCGCTCGGTTCCACTCTCCCGACACTCCCCTGCAGTTATTGAATCAGACTGCAGATCGCAACATCTGATTGCTCGGTCATCCAATGCTCCGGGATTAGAACTACAGCTCTGTGCCATTCTAGTCCAATTGTGATAGCTCAGAACAAATACCAGGCAGGCTGTATGTAAGTTCAAACAGGAATCTCTTTTATTGCAAAATACAGGCTTTTATACACTCAAAGTGGAGGTGCAGACCTCCTGCTCATATTACTCTAACAATACAGCTGTAACCTAATTAACCTAATTAACATGAGTTAATTAACTAATCCCTTTAGACAGCCTAGATGACTCAGACACGACAGTTAGGCCAGACTGGCCGTCTTGTAGTTCAGAAAATCCAATCAACATTATCACAATCAACATAGACTCTTCTTCACACAATAGCAGAGTTAATTAACACAAATAACAATGGGGATCTAATGACTCTTAGATGCCATAGTGGACTTATTTACAATACACATTTTAGCAGACAACTTTATCAGACAGGTGTTGGAAATTACATCAGCATCTCCTAACAGTATCTGTCCCAGCATTATGAATCAGCCACTATTCCAATATGGCAAATCCAGGGTCCCCAGAGTCTGTGTGTCCTGGGGGACCAGGACCCGAATCCACAGTAATACCACCTCAAGGGTCCCCAGGCATACAGCTCACAAAGAGCACCGTTCCCCCAAATGCAAGGGCCCCCGATCGATCGGCAAGAGGCTAGCATACAGTCCCCTCCAAAAGTCTCTTTCCAGGCTAGGTCTGTCACATTTCTCCCCTTTCGGCAGGAGACTAACACAGGAGGAGACCCCAGACGGGTTGACTCCGAAGTTAGTCAGTAGTTCCAGTCCTCTAATGCCTGTACCCACACAGTACCCCAAACAAATTGTTCCAAACAAAGCATTACTCACCCAGCCAACCTCTGCCTCTCTCAGAGAACATATCTGCCGCTGGGGAGAGGCCTGGACTGGCCCTTCTCCCTGGAGTGCTTTCTGCCGCTGGAGAGAAGACAGGGTGTCTGGGCTCACTCCGTCATGCTGTTGGGGATCTGGGCCGACTAACCAGCATCCCTGGGGTATACAGGTGGAGACCGAAGTCCCATCCATCTTCACAGGACATCCATCCTCTGTTAGTTGAGGGCAGAGTCCAGCAGTACTCGGCCCTGTTGCCAGCCCTTCTGCTGGAAACCCCACACCATCTGCTCCGGCTAACTGTTGGGAAGGGACGATGAACACCTCCTCTCCCTTCTCCCCCTGTATCCTGATCTGCTGCTGGGAAGTGACCACCTCCTTCTCACCCTGAGCCTCCGGAACCGCCGCAGGTGTAGGGCAGAGATCTTGGACCCTCTGTCCGGTTGCCAGTGCTTCAGCTGGGGAAGTTCCTTGTGACTTCACAGACACTTCTGTTGGTGCTGGGCAGAGCATAGTGAAGTTTGGCCCTAATAACAGCTCCTCTTCTGCTGGAGGCTCACCAGGTTGTTCTTCCTCAGCAGAAAAGTCTATCAAATCCCCTGTCTCTGCAACTGGTGTCTGGGGATAAAGGTTCACCATCTCCTCTCTGTGGAACCCAGAAGATGCTATCAGTGCTGGGCAGAACATAGTGAAGTTTGGCCCTAATAACAGCTCCTCTTCTGCTGGAGGCTCACCAGGTTGTTCTTCCTCAGCAGAAAAGTCTATCAAATCCCCTGTCTCTGCAACTGGTGTCTGGGGATAAAGGTTCACCATCTCCTCTCTGTGGAACCCAGAAGATGCTATCAGTGCTGGGCAGAGCACAGTAAAGTTTGGCCCTAATAGCAGCTCTTCTTCTGCTGGAGGCTCACCAGGTTGTTCTTCCTCAGCAGAAAAGTCTATCAAATCCCCTGTCTCTTCAACTGGTGTCTGGGGATAAAGGTTCACCATCTCCTCTCCGTGGAACCCAGAAGATGCTATCAGTGCTGGGCAGAGGTTAGCAGAGCTCTGCCCTGTTGTCAGCACTTCAGGTTTGGGGACGGCAATCTTCAGATTTTCCACTGCCGATTCTCTGGCATTCTGCTGGACAGGCACATTCCTCCATCCAAGATCATCCAATGCAGAAACAGGTTCATCAAGGTCAGTCTGCAGTTGCTGAATCCGCCATAAGACCTCCCCCTCCATAGCTGCGGGTGCAGGTTGGCAAAGCACACCGTTACTCTGCCACATTGTCAACTCGCAACTCTTCAGCCAGGATTTCAGAGTTGTCAACTGGTATTTCATGATAGTCCCAGGCAAAGGGAGCACAACCCTGCTGCTGAGCAGAGTCTAACAGCTGTTTGTAGGCGATCTCCAACTCCCATTTCTGAACGGCCAGAAACTCCAAATCTTCCAGTGCCCAGTGCACTTCTGAGACATTCAGTCTCTGCTCTTTGTGCTCCATTATTTCCTCCAAACGCCACTCCCGATCACTTCCAAAGTCAGGGTCCCTGGACAGCCTCCAGTATAACAATCCCAGGCCATCGTAGTCAAAGCCTTCCGTGAGGCTGTCATCCGCTGTCCATGGGCACACTTGGGCTACATACCACTGGAGGGCTCTGTAGCTCTCGTCCAACCGCATTTCTGCCCGGAGCAGCCTGCTTAACTCGGCTGTCCACTCCTGGTTCGGCTGTTCCCCCAAAAACAGCATTCGCACTTCATACTGCGACCAGTACCTCACATGGATGGAGGGGAGAACTTTTCCCTGGTGTCGCTGCTCACGGGCTAGCGTTTCCTTCCAGAGTTCACAGCGGATAGAATCAAACCATCCTAGCAGGACCTGCTCTGATACTGGTCCTCTGTGCTGTATCTCCTCTCGCAACCTCCTTCTGAATTCCTCATCCATGGTGGCTGGTATTTCTCCTCTCCTGCTATCCTGCTACCTTGGATCCAGGTGATGGTTTGGATGTGTTCACGGCAAGGAAGCACGATCCCACCATTCCCTCCACGGCTCTCAAGTAAGTCTTTCAGCGTGGCTCTCCTGCAGGCTGGTTTGGAGTGTCCCAGTAACTGGAGAGCAAATCTTATGGCTGCCAACCAATGTAACGAGCCCCTTGCTCGCTCGGTTCCACTCTCCCGACACTCCTCTGCAGCTATTGAATCAGACTGCAGATCGCAACATCTGATTGCTCAGTCATCCAATGCTCCGGGATTAGAACCACAGCTCTGTGCCGTTCTAGTCCAATTGTGATAGCTCAGAACAAACACCAGGCAGGCTGTATGTAAGTTCAAACAGGAATCTCTTTTATTGCAAAATACAGGCTTTTATACACTCAAAGTGGAGGAGCAGACCTCCTGCTCATATTACTCTAACAATACAGCTGTAACCTAATTAACCTAATTAACATGAGCTAATTAACTAATCCTTTTAGACAGCCTAAATGACTCAGACATGACCGTTAGGCCAGACTGGCCGTCTTGTAGCTCAGAAAATCCAATCAACATTATCACAATCAACATAGACTCTTCTTCACACAATAGCAGAGTTAATTAACACAAATAACAATGGGGATCTAATGACTCTTAGATCCCATAGTAGACTTATATACAATACACATTTTAGCAGACAATAGACAGACAGGTGTTGGAATTTACATCAGCATCTCCTAACAGTATCTGTCCCAGCATTATGAATCAGCCACTATTCCAATATGGCAAATCCAGGGTCCCCAGAGTCTGTGTGTCCTGGGGGACCAGGACCCGAATCCACAGCAATACCACCTCAAGGGTCCCCAGGCATACAGCTCACAAAGGGCACCGTTCTCCCAAATGCAAGGGCCCCCGATCGATCGGCAAGAGGCTAGCATACAGTCCCTTCCAAAAGTCTCTTTCCCGGCTAGGTCTGTCACACAGTGTATGTCAGGTAGGTTAGTATGTGTCAGGCATGTCATGTAGGTCAGTGTATGTCAGCCAAGTAGGTCAGTGTATGTCAACCAGGTAGGTCAGTGCGTGTCAGATAGGTTAGTATATGTCAGGTAGGTATGGCAGGGTATGTAAGGTAGGTTAGTACTTGTCAGGCATGTCATGCAGGTCAGTGTATATCAGGTAGGTAGGTCAGTGTATGTCATGTAGGTCAGTGTATGTCAGCCAGGTAGGTCAGTGCATGTCAGGCATGTCATGTAGGTCAGTGTATGTCAGCCAGGTAGGTTAGTATGTGTCAGTGTATGTCAGGTAGGTAGGTCAGTGTATGTCAGGTAGGTTAATACGTGTCAGGCATGTCATGTAGGTCAGTGTATGTCAGCCAGGTAGGTTAGTATGTGTCAGTGTATGTCAGGTAGGTAGGTCAGTGTATGTCAGGTAGGTCAGTGCGTGTCAGGCATGTCATGTAGGTCAGTGTATGTCAGGTAGGTAGTTCAGTGTAAGTCAGGTAGGTCAGTGCGTGTCAGGCATGTCATGTAGGTCAGTGTATATCAGGTAGGTAGGTCAGTGTATGTCATGTAGGTCAGTGTATGTCAGGTAGGTTAGTACCTGTCCGGCATGTCATGTAGATCAGTGTATATCAGGTAGGTAGGTCAGTGTATGTCAGGTAGGTTAGTACGTGTCAGGCAAGTCATGTAGGTCAGTGTATGTCAGCCAGGTAGGTCAGTGTATGTCAGATAGGTAGGTCAGTGTATGTCAGGTAGGTAGGTCAGTGTATGTCAGGTAGGTTAGTAAGTGTCAGGCATGTCATGTAGGTCAGTGCATGTCATGTAGGTCAGTGTATGTCAGGTAGGTAAGTCAGTGTATGTCAAGTAGGTTAGTATGTGTCAGGAATGTCATGTAGGTCAGTGTATGTCAGCCAGGTAGGTCAGTGCGTGTCAGGCATGTCATGTAGGTCAGTGTATGTCAAGTAGGTTAGTACGTGTCAGGCATGTCATGTACGTCAGTGTATGTCAGTCAGGTAGGTTAGTATGTGTCAGTGTATGTCAGGTAGGTAGGTCAGTGTATGTCAGGTAGGTTAGTACGTGTCAGGCATGTCATGTAGGTCAGTGTTTGTCAGCCAGGTAGGTCAGTGCGTGTCAGGCATGTCATGTAGGTCAGTGTATATCAGATAGGTAGGTCAGTGTATGTCAGGTAGGTTAGTATGTGCCAGGCATGTCAGGTAGGTTGGTCAGTGTATGTCAGAGAGGTAGGTCAGTGTATGTCAGGTAGGTTAGTACGTGTCAGGCATGTCATGTAGTCAGTGTATGTCAGCCAGGTAGGTTAGTATATGTCAGGCATGTCATGTAGGTCAGTGTATGTCAGGTAGGTAGGTCAGTGTATGTCAGATAGGTAGGTCAGTGTATGTCAGGTAGGTTAGTATGTGGCAGGCATGTCATGTAGGTCAGTGTATGTCATGTAGGTCGGTGTATGTCATGTAGGTAGGTCAGTGTATGTCAGGTAGGTAGGTCAGTGTATGTCAGAATTGTAGGTCAGTGTATGTCAGGTAGGTTAGTACGTGTCAGGCATGTCATGTAGGTCAGTGTATGTCAGGTAGGTCAGTGTATGTCAGGTAGGTTAGTACGTGTATGGCATGTCATGTAGGTCAGTGTATGTCAGCCAGGTAGGTCAGTGCATGTCAGATAGGTCAGTGTATGTCAGTCAGGTAGGTCAGTGCGTGTCAGGTAGGTCAGTGTATGTCAGATAGGTAGGTCAGTGTATGTCTGGTAGGTTAGTATGTGTCAGGCATGTCATGTAGGTCAGTGTATATCAGATAGGTAGGTCAGTGTATGTTAGCCAGGTAGGTCAGTGCGTGTCAGGTAGGTCAGTGTATGTCAGGTAGGTTAGTACGTGTCAGACATGTCATGTAGGTCAGTGTATGTCAGCCAGGTAGGTCAGTGCGTGTCAGATAGGTCAGTGTATGTCAGCCAGGTAGGTCAATGTGTGTCATGTTGGTCAGTGTATGTCAGGTACGTAGGTCAGTGTATGTCAGGTAGGTTAGTATGTGTCAGGCATGTCGTGTAGGTCAGTGTATGTCAGATAGGTAGGTCAGTGTATGTCAGGTAGGTAGGTCAGTGTATGTCAGGTATGTTATGACTCGGTTAAATTGATGATAGGCAACTCCTATCCTCATATTGATTAGTGGTTCTAAATTAATAATAACTACTGCAGTAGGGAACAGACACAAAAGATACGCTCAGCATCTTTCCAAATAACTGTTCTGCTTTATTATGATGCAAATGAAGGATTTTATACACATGATTACGTAGATATCACATTAATATTGCAACTGTACGTTTATGGTAACAAGGGGCGTTACATATGCAGGCTAATTCTAATCAGGACTCGGAAGAATGTAAACATGTACTGAAAACATTATTAGTGCTGTGTGCACAGTGAGGGCAGTGTGAAATACATACAAAATAAAATACAATTACGGTATTTACAGAATGTACAAATTTCCATTACAGTCTCTCATCTTTTGATTAATATTATGATCACTAACCATACCTGCTATCACCTTTAACCTCCACACTTTTAGGTGGAGGTAGTCCTGGCCAAAGAGGCAAAAAACTCCATTGTGGAGAAAATAATAGCTGAGCAACTTTTTCATTACAAAATGACTTTTCATTGTGAAAAACAAATGATTGATAAGACATATTTACAGAGTACTGGCTGTACACTCCTGTGGCCATAATGGCCTTCTAGCTGAACTGTGGGCATGCTGACTTATCAGCATATGTAAACACAGACAATTCTACATTAAATGTAAGACACAAAAGACAAATATGAATTCAACATGGCTAAACTACTTTTCAAATATATATATCCCTTACAATTAAAGTAATTGAATCAAAAAGTAGACTGTGATCACAAGAGGGAAACAAATCAAACACAGAGATTTCTTTAATTTATAATTTTTGCAGTGTTTGGTGTGGATCCAGGTGACCTTTCCTGAAATAGATGCTGTATTGAGTCTCCAAACATTTCCTTATATGTAAATGTCTCTTAACAATCCACAAGTCACCTGGCTTTAGTTTTAGATCCTTCCAAACTTTTAGGATTTGGAATTGGGGAGAAAACACATAAATGAGTTTGTCAAAAACCTTAAAAGATCAGCAACATTCTCTGTGAGATCCGAATGGAGGACTTCAGCTGCTGAGACAAAATATAAGCGAGTAACACACTCCCAAACCAAATCCCATAGGGAGAGATTCTAACATCCCCCTTAGGGGCTTGATAAAATATAAGAAAACATTCATGCAAAAGTTTTCTAGATTCTTACTCTACTTTGTCCGCTACATTGTAGACAGTAGGGGGTGTAAAAAATAAAACTTCAAAACTTCTATAAGGACTCTCATATAAAAATGATTTCCCCTGTTACTCTCTGTACTTAGAAATTACTTCTGATAACACTTTTTACTGTGGCCTTTGCAGTAGCATTTGCCACTGGACATCCAGAAAACATGCCCATACAGACAAAATGCATACTTGTAAGATCCTAACTTGGGCATCTGGATATATCTTTTTTGTAATCTCTGGAAGGGATGTTCAGCTTTTGGTAACACCTTTGGTAGCAGGTAAAACAAGAAGTGGTATGTTATAAAAACAACTGTGGAGAACCCTGGCTCTATCCCATGCTCATTTACTAAGGCAGCCATAACTGCTTGTGACTGATGACACGGTCCATGTGTCAAGCTGGAGGGAAAAGAATGTCTGGCAGACATAAATTATCACCTTTTCCAAAGTCCTGTTTCATAAGAAGTTGCCCCCTGTGGACCACTTGTTCTTCTCGTTCTGGGGTCCTTAAAGTTGAATTAATAATCCCAGCTATACTGGACCAGAACTGGGGTGGAATCAGTGAGTTGCACAGACCCATCAAGTGTCCAGGGCTGTAAATGCAGCATCCTTAGTCACCTGGTCTGTGTCATAAACCAGATGTGACCAGAACTGTGTGACTGCGACAGAGTGAACCAGACATAAATAGGTGAAAGTACGTTTATTTAAGGAAAATGCATATGTGAACACACCACAAATACAAGTGAATAACCAAACAATCAGTGATATAAAACCAACCAGCATATGTAGCAAGAGGGAGTACCAGAATTGTAGTCAAGCCAGGCCGGGGTCATAAACATGGAATCAGTAGTTGGGAAGGGAGATAAACAGGACAAGAGAGGATGGATGGATGACAGGAGGGACAAGTCAGGTACAAGGCTCAGAGTCCAGGGTTCAGGGTTCAGGTAACGGACAGGAAACAGGATCAACAGGTTCCAGGTTCCAGGAATCAGGCTTCAGGTTCAGACTACAGGATCAGGCTACAGGATCAGGCTACAGGATCAGGGTAACAGGATGCAGATCAGGGCTCAAGGACAATACCAGGGCAACATAAGTGTGCAATTGCCGGGTATTTATACTGCAGCTCTGCTAATTAACGTCAGGTGACATCTGTCTGCAGAGGGGAATACCTGCTCCATACTGCCAGGATCCATCCGCTGGCGGACGCCAGTACTGTGGCCCAAAGATGACATAACATGAACAGGGTAAAGCTCTCCTGACAGTTCCAAACTGCCAGGAGACACCTGCTGGTGGACCTCAGTACTGCATGCCGAATAACAGATATTACCAGCGGATGGAACATTTCCTGACAGTCTGCTTCTATGTGTGAAAGTTTATATGGCTACCTCAGCAAGAACCTGGAAGGCTGAAAACAGCTAATCAATCAAATTAACTTGGCATGCTTTATTGGTTTACCTGCCGAAGTAAAAACAAACTTCTTGCCCTTCAAATGGAACCAAAAACTCTCTATATCTCGACTATCTATATAAATATACATTCTTTTTATAGCTCACAGGCTTTGCTAAAACATGGAGCTCTGCATCTTGAGCTGGGGAAAAAGGATCCAATGACTCTGAATACAGAGTATCCTTTTGGGAGATAAACTGCATACTCAAATCTACAAAAAATGTAATATCTGGGTCTTCAGGGAGTGTGTCCCGCACTGGGCTCACAGCAGCTGATTCCTACACCATCAATTTAACACACGTGTCTTCCTTTGTCTCCAGCCTCCTCCAATAGAGGCAATAAGGTGTCTGGATTCAAATGTACGCATTTTTCATTTTTATATTTGTACATAATCAAACTCTAAACCTTTCATTAGACAAACATTTAGTTAGCTGTATATTTGCTGCACAGAATGTCGGACCATTAAAAATTAAATGTTTGACCAAAACAATATCTAACTTTGTCTAATAGCACCTTTGCATAAAAGCTGCAGCTCTGATATATCGGGATGAACCCTTCATTACTGGGTCCAGCTTGCATAAATATATTACAACGGCTTGTTTTCTAGCACGCTGTTTGTGTAAGAACTCCAGTTTCATGTTTCAAAAGACAACTTTTTCCTGGCAATATTATCATAAATGATAACAATACCCTGCAGTCATGGCCCATAAATCCAAAATATTCTTCTGCTTATACCACTGTAATTACAAGGAAAAGGGGCACATCATTTCACAATCCACACATTCTGCTTTGGATTTCAAAAATGAAAATAAATAAAAACAAAAGGATCAACAATCTGTATGATGGACCAGAATGCATCAAAAACTATAAAACAACTGGCTGCAGGTGGCATCTATCCAAACAGGGTGTGTGGACTTAATGTGATGGGTCTACTATATTTAAATTGTATTTATTATTGCTCTCATATCATGGACCACACATCAAGTTATTATCAAAAACCTTAAAATTTCATTTTTGTAGAAAAACCTCTTATGTATCTCATCCATCTTGGCTTTGTTAAATATTATGGCAGCTGTATTCCAAATAACAACCTCATCTTAGTCTTTTTTTCTCTCAATAAGGGCTTATTGAATAAATGTAAAATTACAAAAGTATTATCTTAATCTAAACTAATCCCATTTTTACAAAGGTTGTCTAAACCAGTTTCAATATATCTATATTATTAATAAAATTGTTAAAACTCATATTAGAAATGAATACTCATTATTACTTAATTTTACTTAATTTCCCTTTTTTAAATGCACTGTTTCCACTATCAAAGGATATTAAATTTGTGCAATACACAGTTAAATGTAACCTTCATTTTACCATGTTTGGAAAACAGATTCAAAATAATTGTGATCACATTGTTTATCATTAGATTTGTTAACCCGGCACATTTTGTTATAAATGTTTTGTCTAAAAAAATCTAATTGGCATGGTGTACTTCCAGCTTATCACTGACCTCTCATCCCAGCCACATTCTTTCATGAGAACACAAAGGAAGGGGTCACATCTGCGTACATGACACACACAAGCAATAGAACTAAAGGTCCCAGCATTCGCACACACATACACCAATATCTCTCTAAAATCGCTTACATTTTTCCCATTTGTACACAACTCATGCATATCATTCTCTCACTTTCTTTTAACTCTCATTAATATTTCCCTGCCTAAATTCTGCTTTCCTTATTTTGTTCAGATATTTTTATATCTGGGGCGTGGCCAGGCAGCGCATGTAGCAGGACGCACTTCTCCTCAGCTCCGCCGAAAATCCTGACAATTTATCCTCTGGATCACTCATCCGACCCGCTGACACCCCCGATCGGAACCGCACACTGTCCGGGCCGCAGCCGACCCGCTCACCCGATCGATTTGCGGCTGCAGAACATGCCAAAACGGGGCAAGGATGGTAGCGGCCCGCCCGCAGCTCAGGCCCAAGATGGCGCTCTGCCACAGAGATCCCAAAAGGAGAAATACAAGGAGGCTACCCAAAAGCTCCTGTTTGGCAATAAAACATCAAAAGAACTACCATCACCCACATCTGACCTTAGTGAAGAAGAAGGAAGTCAGCTGGAGATGGATAATACTATTCCACTGGAGGATGGCACTGGATCCCCTTCTGACTGGGCCGCAGTGAGTACAGTTACACATTCCCATCAGGGCACTCAGCCATCAATCCTGCCCCCGGATAATGCTGAACCCACTCTCAGAGATATACTCTCAGCAGTAACTATATGCAACAGGTCCATCTCAACCCTGACTGATGAAGTTAAAGGTGTCAAAGCTGAGATATCCTTTGTGAGACAGGACATGCAAAAGCTAAGAGAGCGCACAGCTGCAATAGAGAGCAGGGTCAGTGTAATTGAAGATGATCTAGTACCCATGCAGAGAGATTTAAAGTATAACTGCCATCTTACAGATCAGCATGCAGCACGCTTAGATGATTTGGAAAATCGCATGCGCCGCAACAATGTCCGCGCCTTAGGATTCCCAGAAAGGATAGAAGGTAAAGACCCGGTCACTTTCATAGAACAATGGCTCCTCACCACATTTGGAAAAGAAGCTTTCTCTCCACTATTTGCGGTGGAGAGAGCACACAGAGTGCCATCTCGCCCCTTACCCCCTGGCAAACACCCTCGTGCTTTTCTGTTTAAGCTCTTAAACTACAAAGACAGAGATGCCATTCTTGCTAAAGCCAGAACCATGGGAGGTAAGCTGAATATTGAAAACTCCAAAATCTCCCTGTTTCCGGATTTCTCGGCTGAACTCCAGAAGCAGCGAGCAAAGTTCATGGATGTTAAACGAAGATTAAGAGACCTTAACTTGCCATATGCAATGCTATATCCTGCCCGCCTCCGTGTGGTTGCACTTGGGGAAACTCGCTTTTTTGAACGCCCGGACATGGCGGCTCAACGGCTAGATCGTGAAGATAGGGCCCTTAAAGCTGCCAGACCACAAAGAGATGTCCCTGCTTAAATGCTAAGTCCTTGATATGCAATTTCCTGACAAGACCCGGTCTGTTTTTGCTGGGATGGATGCCTGGGCCGTGAGGAGGTTTTAAGTTTTAAGTGTGCTGATTGCGGTGGACAGTCTCTATACTCATATCCGATGTTCAGGCGGCAGAGGAGTACTGTTTGTTTGTTTCACCCTCCCCCCCTGTTTTTTCCCTTGCTTTTTTTCCACATTTTTGATTACAACTAAGGAAGAAATACATGCCTACCGTAGCTGTGAAACCCCTACGAGAACTAGCCTACTGGTTAACTAGGAGTTTTCAAGGCTTTTACCCCCCCCCACACCTGTTGTGTGGGAAAAGTTAACATTGCAGCCGTGTGGCTGTGCGAACTGCTGACCTTTAGAATTATGCCATACAGAGCAACATGCATTAAGCCAAAAATTTACTGCCTGCTGTACTTATACACTAACCTGCTAGAATATTTTTCTTTGCCTTGCAACATGATCTCATGTCTACAGATACCTAAATATTTTCAGAAAGGAGAAATCAAGTATGATATGGGGAGTGGGGGTTTCTCCCTCCTCCTAGATGCTATGATATTGTATAACCTAAGAGGTCTGATGAGAGTTATGTTGGCCTGGTCAATGATTCTGAAACAAGATGGGGATGACTAAATTGACCATTGTGACTTGGAATGTCAGAGGACTGGGAAATCCAGGAAAGCCAGTGGCGGTCCTTAGACATCTCAAGTCGCTGAATGCGGGGGTGGTCTGCTTACAGGAGTCCCATTTCTCTGCAGACCCCCCTCCCAGTTTTAGCCCACGATTATACACAAACCAGTTTCATGCAACCCACTCCACTTACTCCAGGGGAGCAAGTATACTGATCAGGAGGGATGTTCAATTCAATTGCATTAGAAAACGCATTGACCCGGCTGGCAGATATGTCTTTCTTTTATGCACAATTACAGGCCTAAAATTTATTCTTGCTAGCATTTATATACCCCCACCGTATAACTCAGAGATTATCAGACACCTGGCAAGTTTTATGGCCCAATACCCAGAAGTACCCTTACTGGCAATGGGGGATTACAATAATTTTTTGAATTTTCATAAGGATAAGTTTCCTGTACCTACTGCTAGTACATGTCAGGTAAAAGGTAGTACCCCCTTTGCCAGAATACTTGAAGAATTGGGGCTGATAGATGTCTGGAGGTCTAAACACCCTAACGATAAAAAATACTCCTGTCATTCAGCCTCATATGACGGATTATCTAGAATAGATTTGGGCCTTGGGAATGACAAAATGCTTCACTTAATAGAGGAATCAGGATATGCAGATAGGCATATATCTGACCACTCGACCTTTTGGGTGACCATTTCATTACCAAGCAGGTACAGACGTCCACTATGGAAACTTAATCCCTTCTGGCTCTCGCTGTTCACTGAACCAGATCCTATAAGCGGTGCACTCAAATTGTTTTTACAGGATAATATTGGTATGGCTAAGTTGGGGGTGGTCTGGGAGGCAGCGAAGGCCTTTTTGAGAGGACAACTTATTAAAACAATATCACAGATTAAAACTAACACCAAGGCCTGGGAATTGTTGGTATGGAGTAGAGTCACTGAAACTGAAAACAACTATATTAACGACCCCACAGGAGACACTAAGCGGGCATGGCTGGGTGCATAGACAATGTCTAGGCAGTTGGCGTTGCAGCTGGCGGAGAACAACCATTTTTTTCTGCAACAATCACACTTTGAGGAGGGGGAGACGACTGGTCATATGCTTGCAGTAATGGCACGGTCTCAGCAATCATCCTCCCTCATCTCCGCCATCTGTGACACACAGGGTGCTCTGAAATGCTCTACTCCTGACATCCTGACGGTTTTTGGTGACTTCTATGCTGACCTTTATACTTCTAAAGTTACACCAGCTGACAGTACAATAGAAGATTTTTTAAATAGCTGTGAGCTCCCCAGTCTGCCAATAGAAGATAGGACCATGCTTAATGCCCCTTTAACAGCAGAAGAACTAGACATTGCCCTATCTCAAACTAAAAACAATAAATCGCCAGGTGTAGATGGTCTCCCATCAGAGATATACAAACGCTACGCTGACTCCATGCTTCCCACACTACTGAAAGTTTATAATGAGGCACTAAGAGAGGGCTCATTGCCAAGCTCAATGAATGAGGCGATCATTATCGTTATATTAAAACCGGGCAAGGATGCGAATTCCCCTGGATCCTATAGGCCCATTTCATTGCTCATGTCCGATATCAAGCTGCTGGCTCGGATGTTAGCAAACAGATTGGCCAAAGTAATTCATAAAATAGTACATAGAGACCAATCCGGGTTCATCCCCACGAGATCCACTGCCCAAAATATAAGACGACTATTCCTGAATCTACAACTCCCAGTGGACAACACAGGTAATAGGGCAGTTTTTTCACTAGACGCAGCTAAGGCCTTCGACAGTGTCGAGTGGCCTTATCTGTGGAAAACGCTGCAGAACATGGGACTGGGAGACACCTTTATTAGATGGATACAACTTTTGTACGCCACGCCCACTGCCAGGATACGGATTAATGGGGAACTTTCAGAACCTTTTCCTTTATTTAGAGGCACCAGACAGGGGTGCCCATTGTCACCCCTACTGTTTGCCTTGGCCCTAGAACCCCTGGGAGCAAAAATTAGAGGTGATGCTAGAATAGTAGGATTCCAAAGAGGTATGAATAAAGACATAGTGTCCATGTACGCAGATGATACCCTGCTATATTTAGGGGACACAAAAGATACACTACAAACAGTCATGTCTCTCATTAAGGAATTTGGGGAATTATCAGGCTTTTCCATTAACTGGGATAAGTCAGTGTTGATGCCGCTCGACCCCTTGAGTACTCCATTGCCCCTAGGTGCAGAGATGATACAACAAGTCAACTCATTCCGCTACCTGGGGATTCAGGTGACCCCTAACCCAGCCACTTATGTTGACCAGAACCTAACACCTCTGTTGACTAAATTCCGTGAAAGGAGCAGGGCCTGGTGTAAACTGCCCTTGTCTGTTGTTGGTAGAATTAATCTTATTAAAATGGTCTGGGCACCGCAACTGTTATATATTTTTAATAATTCCCCGGTATGGATCCCTAAAAAATGGTTTGACAGAATAGAGACCCAATTCAGAGAACTCATATGGAGGAAAAAAATAGTGAGGATAAAACTATCAACATTACAGCATGGCAAAGAGGAAGGGGGACTTGCAGTCCCTCATCCCAGAATGTATTATTTAGCTTCCCAATTACAACAACTAGGAGGATGGGGCTTGCATCCGAAAGACCCGATTCGTAAACTTATAACACTAGAAGACAGCAATTACTCAGCGCTGGCAACTTTGGAGGCGGGATTCTTGCATTTAGACCCGGAAGCTCCTACGATTAAATTGTTGATCTTACTTTGGTCCTATGTCAAGAAACTAATAGGCATCACGGGCTTTCTATCCAGCACGCCTCTCTGGCGAAATAGACAACTGAAAGAAATACAAAAACTAAAAGGCTTCAAGAGTTGGGAGGAAGCAGGCATCAAATATATCTCACAAGTATACCAAGATAACACTCTTAAATCATTTCAGCAGATTCAAATAGAGTTTGAGATCCCAAATAATAATTTTTATAAATATCTCCAATTGCGTCATGCCTTACAAATCCAGAATAGAACTGTCAGGACCCAACAAATAGAACATCCGATTATACAGGATGTCTTTATGGAAGAAGTTAAAAAAGGCATGATATCTAGATGTTACAATACTCTTATAGCACGAATACAAGATCCCTCTAGAATACCATGCAGACAGCGGTGGGAGGAGGATATAGGAGAAATGGATGGAGACAGTTGGAATACATGCCTTATGAATGTCCCCCTGGTATCAATATCTGCATCCCAGAAACTCTCACACCTCTACTTGCTACATCGGGCGTACAGAACCCCCCTTCAACTTTATAAATGGGGAATTAGGGATTCACCCCTGTGCCCAAAATGTGAACGTGATCATGGAGACTTGCTCCACATGACATGGAAATGCCCCAAGCTATTCAGATATTGGAAGGAAGTACTGGACACGATTTCGGAAGTATTTATGATACCTCTTGAGAGAACTCCAATGATCTGTTTACTGGGGGGAATAGACGAAGAGTTAGCACCCCCACCAACACGTATAGCGCTTATTCGTTTATTATACACAGCGAGAAGACTGATTGCCCAGGGGTGGATCATCCCGCGAGTTCCCACCAGGAGGCAATGGATAGACAGCGTGAACAGGCTCCTAATAAGAGAAAAAGCTACTTACCAACATAGGAAGGCCCCACAAAAGTTCCTTTCAATATGGCAGGCATGGTTAGACATTCCTGGTTTGGCCCCACACCAATTAATTAAAGATAGGTTACTCTTGGGTTGATGTAGACTCGATTACTGTATGGAAAATGTACACATGCAAAGCAGCGGGAAATATAAGAAGGGACATTCCCTGTGGGATATATGGTACTATATGTGATATGGTACTGTATGGCAAGGTTTTGCTCTGTTCTGTTTCTATCGCTCCTTCTTTTTCTCTCCTTTCTTCTCTTTCTTCTCCTCTTTCTCTTCTATTTTACTTTCTCTTCCACCGATGAATATTACATTGAATTAAACATAACGGATTTAAAACATGGCTGACGGAATTATATTGTAATAGAGTTGATTTCAATGCTACTGTTAAATGAACGACATGTTTTCTATTTTTTATATTTTAAGGTGAGCAGAGATCACTAGAGATTTCAGCATATAAGGGTAACATTATTATAGTTGGAACTTGCTCAAATTGTACTTCATTTGTATATATACTCCTTGTGAACTACATTACATGTTAGATTTATTATTGTTAAAAGATAATGGTATGATAGGTTATATTCCTGATAGAATGCAACCGGAACCGTCTTATAATAATTTTAGGTAGCTGATAAATGTTTCCATTAAACACTATGAGAGAACTTCAAGATATGTATATGCCATGTACTTTTACCTGTATGCTATATGTATGCGTTTCTTATGCACAATAAAAACCTTTCTGATTAAAAAAAAGATATTTTTATATCTAGCTTCCATGATCAGACAGGCATCCAGAGTGCTCATCCCATCTTCCCTCTCTGACAACATATAAAGTATTCTGTTTTACCTCTCATTTCTCTGTTTTTACTTTACTAGTTGTAGTGCCTGACCCCAAATTCATCCCACAACTTAACATGAAAATGTCCCTTTCTGTCTAGTGTTAACGTTCCATCCTGCTCACATAGCTGTTTCTCTAGCTCTTTACTCTGCATGATTCTTAGTCCCTGTGGACCTTGGTAACCCAGTTACCCATTGTGGATCCCTGTCCACTTTAACCATTAATCTAGGGGCTCAGTGTAACGAGCCCCTGCTCGCTCGGTTCCACTCTCCCGTCACTCCTCTGCGGCTATTGAATCAGATTGCAGATCGCAACATCTGATGGTTCGGTCATCCGATGCTCCAGGATTCGAACTACAGCTATGTGCCGTTCGAATCCAGTTGTGATAGCTCAGAACAAACACCAGGCAGGCTGTATGTAAGTTTAAACAGGAATCTCACTTTTATTGATGTACACAACACACTTTTATACACAACAGTTTGAACACCCTGCCCCCAACAACCACTTTCCTATTGGTCAATTGTAAAGTACACTAGTCTTCACTCAGGTCCTCTTGTCCATGCAAATGAGGACTTGAAACAGGGTCAGCAAAGATTGGTCCGATAGCTTGAATAGGAGGACTGATATGTGTAATGAATGACACAGAGAAGCCCCAGGGGGTAATTAAAGTACATAAACAAATGGTCAAACACAGAACAATGCTCTCTTTCCAGACCATGGAGCCATCTGGAGGGGGTTAGCCCACTCTGTATTAGAATCAAAGGAGAAATACTTCAGTATTCCAAGCTTCATGACAATCCAGTATTCCAAGGTTCATGACAATACTCCCCCCTGGGAAACAGTCCAACAGCCACAGTGGGACCCCGAACGGGTCAACTCGAGGATGTTGGAAAAGTAGTCTTAAGGTTCCAGGTCCGTCTGCCGGGATAACCCATCTGCATTCTTGTTTTGAGGCCCTGGCCGACATCGTATGGTGATATTGTACGGTTGCAAAGCCAGACTCCACCTTAGTAATCGGCCGTTCTCTCCCGCCACCCGGTTAAGCCATATCAAGGGATTGTGGTTCGTCATGACAGTAAAAGAGCGTCCATACACGTAGGGCTGCAATTTCTTTAAAGCCCAGACTAAAGCCAAGCACTCTTTTTCCATGGCAGCATATCCAACTTCACGGGGTAACGACTTGCGGCTGAGATACGCCACCGGATGCTCTTTCCCGTCATCGCCAACTTGACTTAGTACGGCTCCCAGTCTGAACATGGAGGCGTCTGTGTGAATGACAAAGCATTTGTTAGGATCAGGTGCCGCCAGTATGGGAGCTTGCGTTAGGGTGGTTTTTAACTGATGAAACGCTGTCTCGCACTCCGGGGACCACAGGACCTGTCTAGGGGAAGTCTTTTTTGGTCAGGTCCGTCAGGGGTTTGGCTATGTCACTATACTGGGGTACAAACTTTCTGTAGTACCCTGCTGTCCCTAAAAATGCAAGTACCTGGGTCTTGGTTCTGGGAATTGGCCAGTTTAGGACGGCCTCGATTTTTGCAGGTTCTGGCCTCTGCTTCCCACATCCCACTCTATGTCCCAGATATTACACCTCAGACATCCTGATATTACATTTGTCTGGCTTCAGGGTCAGGTTAGCGGCTCAGATCCTATCTAGCACTATTCCCAGGTGTCTAGGATGTTCCTCCCATGTCTGGCTATAGATTGAGATGTCGTCAAGATATGTGCATGCAAAATCTTGCAGACCATCAAGGAGTTCATCTATCATCCGCTGGAAAGTAGGCGGAGCATTCTTCATCCCGAATGGCATTACCTGAAACTGGTAAAGGCCGAACAGGGTGATGAAGGCCGACTTTGGAATTGCTTCCGCTTCCAAGGGAATCTGCCAGTAGCCCTTACATAAGTCAATAGTCATCAGATAATGTCCCTGAGCTATTTTGTCCAGCAATTCGTCCACTCGGGGCATAGGGTAGGCATCTGTCACAGTATAGTCATTCAGTCACCTATAGTCCACACAAAATTGGGTCGTGCCATCCCATTTTGGGACTAATACTACAGGGGAAGCCCAGGGGCTTGCCGATGGTTTGATCACCCCTAACTCGAGCATCTCCCTAATCTCCGCTCTCATCCCTTCTTGCACTGCTCCAGGAATCCTATAGGCTGGTTGTCTTAGGGGCTTCTGCCCAGGGGTCTCTACCTTGTGCACAGCTATGTGAGTGTACCCAGGGAGTGCCGAGAACATCTCCTGCCGGTCCTGGAGTAATTCTCTGGCCTGTTCTTGTTCTTGGGATCTATCTCCTAGCCATACATCTTCCACACCCCTGGAACAGTTACTGATTTCGGGAAGCTCCAGCATCAGTAGATATTCAGAGTCCCTGGTGGCAGGAGCTCATATGGCGACTACTGCCTCAGTCCTCTCATAATAGGCCTTCATCATATTAATAAGGAATGTCCTCTTAATTTTTGTGTCTGCACAGCTGGCAACCACGTAGGTGGTATCGCACAGCTGTTTTACCACCAGATAGGGGCCCTGCCAGGAGGCCTGTAATTTATTTTGCTTCAGGGGTTTTAGTACCAGGACTTTCTGTCCGATATAAAAGGTGTGATTCTGCGCAGACCGATCATACCAAACCTTCTGCTGACTCTGGGCCGATTGCATATTCTCATGGACTAGATCGGTAAGTTCCCGCAGGCGTTCTCTGAGTTCCAAGACATAACTAAGGATGGGGAGGCCTTCTGGATCCTCTACCCCCTCCCACTGGACCCTCACTAAGTCTAAGGGCCCCCTAACCCTTCACCCATACAACAGCTCAAATGGGGAAAACCCCGTGGACTCTTGGGGTACCTCTCTATAGGCGAACAGTAGATGGGGAAGATATTTCTCCCAATCCTTCCTACTCTCCACGAAGGCCTGAAGCAGCTGCTTCAGGGTCCCGTTAAATCTCTCACACAGCCCATTAGTCTGAGGGTGATAGGGGGCGCTCTGGAGGGGTTTAATCCCACAGAGATGCCAGAGCTGCTGCGTCAGCTCGGCTGTGAACTGGGTACCCTGATCGGACAATATCTCCTGGGGAAACCCTACCCTAGTGAATACCCACAGTAAGGCATCTGCTACTGTATCAGCCTGGATATTGGATAAGGGAATGGCCTCCGGGTAGCGGGGGCATAATCCACCACCGTAAGAATATACTTCTTCCCAGTGGCACTGGGGCGGGCCAGTGGGCCTATAATATCTACCGCTATATGGCTAAAGGGTTCTCTAATGATCGGCAGGGGTTGCAGCGAGGCTTTTGGGTGATCCCTTGTCTTCCCTACTTTCTGACAAGTCTCACAGGTCCGGCAGTATTCTCGCACCTCAGCATGTAACCGGGGCCAGAAGAACACATGGGACAACTGACTCCGGGTCTTAGCTATCCCTAAATGTCCGGCCAAGGGGATGTCGTGAATAGCTCCCGTCCGTATTTCTGGGGTACAACTAGCTGTTTGTGGGGACCCTGTCACTTCCCGGTGCCCATTCCCTCAGTGTACCGATAAAGAAACCCCCCCTCCCACTCTATTCTGTCTTCTCCCAACCCCCCTGCATCCTCCAGGACACAGGGTCGTCAAGTCGGGGTAACGTAGAAGGATTTGGTCTTACCTGGGTCCCCACAGGAGTGGAGTTGCCTTGAAGTTGGCTCTGACGTCAGGTGGTCACGGCCATGACGGCCTCTGGGGCATATGAGGAAATTAAATGGCCCAAATCGTTCCCCAAAAGTACTTCCGCTGGTAACTCACGTAGTAATCCCACTCGCACTTGTCGCTCTCCTGAGCCCCAATCCAAGAGGACTTGGGCAGTGGATAAACATAGCACCTTGCCCCCTGCTACCCTGGCTGCAACAGTCTGGCCGGTCTGGGCCGACTGGGGAATCATGTGAGGCTGGATGAGGGTAATCATAGCCCCGGAATCGCAGAGTCCCTGGGCCGGCTGCCCATTAACCCATACTGCCTGATGATGGTGCTGCCGATTATCTCTGGCAGCAGCTTGGATGGAATCAGCCTCAAAAAGTTTGCCGCACTCTTCCTGAACATCTCGATGGTTGGGCTCATTCTGGCAGCGATGAGCCACTGGTCTGGATGGATGAGCAGTCTCTTGGTACCTCGTGGATCAGGTAGGGCAATATCGCTGCAGATGACCGGTTTGGTTACAGGTATAGCACTTAGGTCCGGTAGGAGGGTTGGGTCGGGCTGGGGGTCTAGAGGCATACCATTGAGGTACTGAAGTTGGATTAGAGACTGGTAAACTTGGTAGAAATAGTGGATAGCGCTCGCTTTCGCCTGACCTTCGAGAGTCCAGATATTCAACGGCCAAAGTAGCCGCTTGCTGTACAGTCTGTGGTCGCTTATCTCGCACCCAATCCTGTACTACCAGAGGGGTGTGGTTAAAGAACTGTTCAAAGAGAACTAGCTGGGTGATGTCCTCTATGGTATGAGCGTGGCTTCCCTGGAACCAGCCCTTAAAGCAGGGGTCTCAAACTGGCGGCCCTCCAGCTGTTGCAAAACTACAAGTCCCATCATGCCTCTGCCTGTGGGAGTCATGCTTGTAACTGTCAGCCTTGCAATGCCTCATGGGACTTGTAGTTTAGCAACAGCTGGAGGGCCGCCAGTTTGAGACCCCTGCCTTAAAGGGTTTGTAAAGGTAATTTTTTTTCTTTGCTAATTAGCTTCCTTTAAGCTAATGCAGTGCTAGTTCACTTACCTGTTCCTTCTGGTTCTCTGCCAAATGTCAGAAATCCTTCTTTGAAATCTTCACTTCCTGTTGGTCTTCATGGAGCTTGCCACCGTCATCCGAGCCGTTGTTCCTGGTGGTTAGTGATCGTGCTCGACCCCTCCCTAGAACTACAGCCCTGCGTGGAGATGCTCTCTACGTATCAGAGAGACACAGGGGCTGGGGGTTAGTGGGCGTGTCTACGATGCTGCAGCGACGCCTCCATGCACTAATCTTCACTGCCCCGCCTTAACTCCACCCCCTTGCAGTCCTCAGACTTGGATTCCTAATCGTCATTTTGTCTAGACTTTCTCAGACAGGAAAACATTACCAACTTCAACTTTTTTTTTAAACAACAAGGTAATGTTAAAACATCATAGTAGACTATGAATTACTGTTATTTAGAACTTTTAATATCACATATTAAAGTTTATGTAGATTGTTTCCATTACTGTAGTCATCCACCAGCATGCATTTTGTGTCTCCTCCTCCTACACAATGCAATCAAAAACTCCCTCTCTCCTCCACAACATTGTCTAAGCTGAATTATTAGTATTTTCATTAATCCCAGCTTCACATTTCTCCCTATTCTATCCCTCCATGCCAATTTATGCTAATCCATCCCTCTTTCTCATTTATTGTACACACTTCCATACGTAACATATCTCTCTTGTCCATCCCTCCATCCCATGTCCTGCACATGCATCGCTCGGTATGATGTCTCCCATCTCCATCCATCCATCCATCCCATGTCTTGTACATGCATTGCTTGGTGTCATGTCTCCCATCTCCATCCATCCATCCCATGTCCTGCACATGCATCGCTCGGTGTCATGTCTCCCATCTCCATCCATCCATCCATCCATCCATCCCATGTCTTGTACATGCATTGCTCGGTGTCATGTCTCCCATCTCCATCCCTCCATCCCATGTCCTGCACATGCATCGCTCGGTGTCATGTCTCCCATCTCCATCCATCCATCCATCCCATGTCCTGCACATGCATCGCTCGGTGTCATGTCTCCCATCTCCATCCATCCATCCATCCCATGTCTTGTACATGCATTGCTTGGTGTCATGTCTCCCATCTCCATCCCTCCATCCCATGTCCTGCACATGCATCATTCGGTGTCATGTCTCCCATCTCCATCCATCCATCCATCCATCCCATGTCTTGTACATGCATTGCTCGGTGTCATGTCTCCCATCTCCATCCATCCATCCCATGTCTTGTGCATGCATTGCTCGGTGTCATGTCTCCCATCTCCATCCATCCATCCATCCCATGTCTTGTACATGCATTGCTCGGTGTCATGTCTCCCATCTCCATCCATCCATCCCATGTCCTGCACATGCATCGCTCGGTGTCATGTCTCCCATCTCCATCCCTCCATCCCATGTCCTGCACATGCATCGTTCGGTGTCATGTCTCCCATCTACATCCATCCATCCATCCCATGTCTTGTACATGCATTGCTCGGTGTCATATCTCCCATCTCCATCCCTCCATCCCATGTCCTGCACATGCATCGCTCGGTGTCATGTCTCCCATCTCCATCCATCCATCCCATGTCTTGTACATGCATTGCTCGGTGTCATGTCTCCCATCTCCATCCATCCATCCCATGTCCTGCACATGCATCGCTCGGTGTCATGTCTCCCATCTCCATCCCTCCATCCCATGTCCTGCACATGCATCGTTCGGTGTCATGTCTCCCATCTACATCCATCCATCCCATGTCTTGTACATGCATTGCTCGGTGTCATATCTCCCATCTCCATCCCTCCATCCCATGTCCTGCACATGCATCGTTCGGTGTCATGTCTCCCATCTCCATCCATCCATCCATCAATCCCATGTCTTGTACATGCATTGCTCGGTGTCATGTCTCCAATCTCCATCCAGCCATCCATCCATCCATCCCATGTCTTGTACATGCATTGCTCGGTGTCATGTCTCCCATCTCCATCCATCCATCCCATGTCCTGCACATGCATCGCTCGGTGTCATGTCTCCCATCTCCATCCCTCCATCCATCCATCCATCCCATGTCTTGTACATGCATTGCTCGGTGTCATGTCTCCCATCTCCATCCATCCATCCCATGTCCTGCACATGCATCGCTCGGTGTCATGTCTCCCATCTCCATCCATCCATCCATCCATCCATCCATCCCATGTCTTGTACATGCATTGCTCGGTGTCATGTCTCCCATCTCCATCCCTCCATCCCATGTCCTGCACATGCATCGCTCGGTGTCATGTCTCCCATCTCCATCCATCCATCCATCCCATGTCCTGCACATGCATCGCTCGGTGTCATGTCTCCCATCTCCATCCATCCATCCATCCCATGTCTTGTACATGCATTGCTTGGTGTCATGTCTCCCATCTCCATCCCTCCATCCCATGTCCTGCACATGCATCATTCGGTGTCATGTCTCCCATCTCCATCCATCCATCCATCCCATGTCTTGTACATGCATTGCTCGGTGTCATGTCTCCCATCTCCATCCATCCATCCCATGTCCTGCACATGCATCGCTCGGTGTCATGTCTCCCATCTCCATCCCTCCATCCCATGTCCTGCACATGCATCGTTCGGTGTCATGTCTCCCATCTACATCCATCCATCCATCCCATGTCTTGTACATGCATTGCTCGGTGTCATATCTCCCATCTCCATCCCTCCATCCCATGTCCTGCACATGCATCGCTCGGTGTCATGTCTCCCATCTCCATCCATCCATCCCATGTCTTGTACATGCATTGCTCGGTGTCATGTCTCCCATCTCCATCCATCCATCCCATGTCCTGCACATGCATCGCTCGGTGTCATGTCTCCCATCTCCATCCCTCCATCCCATGTCCTGCACATGCATCGTTCAGTGTCATGTCTCCCATCTACATCCATCCATCCCATGTCTTGTACATGCATTGCTCGGTGTCATATCTCCCATCTCCATCCCTCCATCCCATGTCCTGCACATGCATCGTTCGGTGTCATGTCTCCCATCTCCATCCATCCATCCATCAATCCCATGTCTTGTACATGCATTGCTCGGTGTCATGTCTCCAATCTCCATCCAGCCATCCATCCATCCATCCCATGTCTTGTACATGCATTGCTCGGTGTCATGTCTCCCATCTCCATCCATCCATCCCATGTCCTGCACATGCATCGCTCGGTGTCATGTCTCCCATCTCCATCCCTCCATCCATCCATCCCATGTCTTGTACATGCATTGCTCGGTGTCATGTCTCCAATCTCCATCCATCCATCCATCCCATGTCTTGTACATGCATTGCTCGGTGTCATGTCTCCCATCTCCATCCATCCATCCCATGTCTTGTACATGCATTGCTCGGTGTCATGTCTCCCATCTCCATCCATCCATCCCATGTCCTGCACATGCATCGCTCGGTGTCATGTCTCCCATCTCCATCCCTCCATCCCATGTCCTGCACATGCATCGTTCGGTGTCATGTCTCCCATCTCCATCCATCCATCCATCCCATCTCTTGTACATGCATCGCTTGGTCTCATGTCTCCCATCTCCATCCATCCATCCATCCATCCCATGTCTTGTGCATGCATCGCTTGGTCTCATGTCTCGCATCTATATCCCTTTATTTAAATTTTTGGATATCAATAAGTTACTCATTCACGCTTTTATATATTTCAGAATGCCCAGTTGTTTTGTCAAATCTTGCTCCATGAACTGGAGAAATGACAATATTACACTGCATTCATTTCCACGTGATCGAGAGAGGATAAAAACCTGGCTGGAAAAAATCAACATTCCTAGTGAGGAATTAGGATCATTAGTTGAAACAATTTTTAAATCTAAAATCTGGAAATTTAAAAATTGTTCTCAACATTTTTCGGAAAGTGATTACGAACTAAAAGGTGCACAAAAACATCTTAAGATTACAGCTTTCCCTTCTCTGCTATTAGAAAAAAATTTAAAAATCTGTCATGTGGATTCTGAACACAACTACGCAAAACGTAGAAGCACAGAAACTGAGATGACTTCACCATCGTCAACATATGTCTCAGACATGCGCTCAGGAGCAACTCAAACATCCATGGAATCTAATACTGAACTTCCAAATAAATCGATGGCTTCTGTATCTGAAGTTAGTGAATGTGAAATGGTAGTGTGTCAACCTGCGGACTATGAATTGATTGACAGTGTAATTTGCAGTTCTGTTTCAAATGAACCAATGTCGCTTATTGATCTCTCTGAGAATCAAGTTGAAATCAGTAATATCACTAATATTTCATCACACACTGTAAAAATCAAGCATAAAGCAAGATTTAAAAAAATTCATCGAGGCATCCAATGTCAACGAAAAAAGGAAGTGAAACCCAAAAAGATACAGGTATGCATACCTCAGTCTTCCGTCTCTGTTGCTATACAGTGCTCTTTGGTTGAATTACCTGAATTGAGTGTAATACCAAGATTACAAACTTGTATGTTCGATTTCTTGAATATCGAAAAAAGTAAAGAAGATATTTTACACTCTTCTTTTGCTAAAAATTTGACAACAAAAGCAAACATTGAATTTGAACATTTCAAACAATGTGAAGTGCCCACAATACATCATGATCCAAATATTGATCTTCTTGGATTATCACCAATTAGAAGTACCTTACCAGAACCTGTACCATTCGACGACAATGAAAAAAGTGATTTTAGTATTTTGTGCAGTCCACCAAAAAAATGTAGACGAATCTTACCGTCCCTCAGAGGAGGAAGCGGAGGAAATGTATTTAGAAGATTTGGATGAAGAATACTCATACATTGATTTAAAGCAACCCGACCTTTCGTTTATAGATGTGCACGAAGAAAAAGAATTTGCCAATGTGTCAAGTCAGAAAACATTTTTGGTGTTTGAAGAATGCCTTGATAAATTATTGATGCAATCTCATTGCTTACAAGACACACATTGCACGGGCAGGATAATTGCTATTAAAAAATTGATTAAAGGGTCTGCATTAATAGTGCATGCAGAGTGCAGTAAACATCATAAATTTAAAATGTGGAGAAGCCAACCATTAATAGGGAGAATGCCAGACGGAAACTTGCTGATTTCATCCGCAATGGTATGCAGCGGGTCTAATTTTTTGAAGATGAAATTTTTTTTTCCATTTTACAAATGTATGGTATATCGGCGACTACTCATTATAAAAACCAAAAAAATTTCATATTCCCTACCATTGAACATCATTGGATAACTGAAAGAAAGAAGAACATTCAAAAAATTGGTGACAACAGTGTAGCATTGATTGGTGACGGCCAATGTGATTCACCTGGCTTCAATGCTAAGTACTGTACCTATACATTGATGGATGCACTGGTTGTACCTCTGTGTCGCTTGAAAAATTGGCTTTTGTTGAGGCCTTGGATCGTGTTTTAGGAGATCAGGTTCAGGTCAAAATCCTTGCAACCGATAGACATGTCTCCATAAGAAAAATCATAAAGGAAAAATATCCACAAATAAGGCACAAATTCGATGTATGGCATATGGCCAAATCAATTGGAGCAAAACTTATGGCTGCAAGTAAAAAAAGCAACAGTAGGGAACTTGCTGGCTGGGTTCCTTTAGCAAAAAATCATTTGTGGTGGGCATCCAGTACTTGTCAGGATAATCCTATTCTACTACAAGAAAAATGGCTATCTATGAGTTTTCATGCAGCAAATGTACATGAATGGCATGGAAATAGCCTATACCATCAGTGTTCACATCCACCAATACCTTGTGATGAAGAGAGGGAATATGAGTGGCTTAAACACGGATCTGCAGCTCTTCATAACCTCAATGCCATAATTGAAAATCAGAGACTGCTAAAGGACCTTCATCATATATCTGGTTTTTACCATACAGGTGAGGTCGAAGTTTTTCACAGTATGGTGTTAAAATATCGATCTAAACGTCATCATTTTTATATGGACAGCATGGTTGCAAGAACACAACTTGCTGCCCTCAACCACAATAAAAACATAAATAGGCTGCAAGCAGTTGTTCGGAGACCTAAAAAAGATTCTGAAAAAAAGGGATCTTTGCGTTACCGCTATGGCTTCAGTAAGGCATGGTTGTAAGCAAAATATATGAACCAACTAGCCAAGAATTCTTGAAACAGATCATCTGTGATGTGATTGACCATGCTGCAGGAATCAAAAATTTTCCCTGGCATTCCAGACAGGTCAATCTCTCTCAAACCATTGCTGGATTTCCATGTCCTGAAAAAGAAGAACTGCTCTCTCAATATCTATCTCGTTTTGAATGAAATACAACGCTTTTTATTTTTTTCTAATTTTTTGTGTATTAATCTAAAATAGCACTGTTTTATTATAGAATTGTTAGTTTTATATCTTTAACAAAAAAAAAAAAATTAAGTCAAGTTCATATATACATTTTTTATTAAAAGATAATAAAAATTAGAATTATTTATCTTCTAATATATTTGTTATTTAATTTTTTTGCACCTTTACATTTGGGAAATAATAATTGAGATTTATGATTAATATGATTAATAATAATTCAGAAGGATTGTGAAGGTGGGTTACTGAACGTCACGTGTGATGACTTGATTAGTTGATATTGTGATAACTTTAAAAACCAATTAAAATTTCTCCTTACACATTTTTGAACTGTCAAGTGCTCCTTGATTCAATATATTACTTACTTAGGACCAGAAAATAGATTGCCGATGAAGTACTCTGCCTCGCACCATGGGGTCAAGGCTTCAGATTGTATAGATTGCTAATAGTGCAGCCAATGGCTCACGATGTTGTCAATCTAATATAAATATGGACCATGGGTCTTGGCATATATATACATTATTCGTCGATTGACGCAAATACAAATGACTCCCAAGTAAGCATGCATCATAACCCTTCAATGTTGTACTGTTGCTTGGTTATGTAATGTGTGTGTGGGGTGGGGGGGGGGACTCGAGAGCTTTAAAAAAATTGTTGTTTATGTGGGCACTGTGGCAAAGTAAATTTTTTTTGTTTTTTATAAACATTAAAAATTAAAAATGACTCAAAAAAACTATATATATATTTTAAATTATTTATTTTTTAAATAAATTTTAACCACATGTTTATATATTTTAGAAAATTTCTGTCAAATAAAAAATATAAAGAACTACAAAAAATATATACATTTTTTAATTACAAAGATTTTTAAAACCATAAATAACAACAAAGTAACTATCCGCTATTATAATTTAATTTTCTTCGATAGCCATATCACTTGCATTGTAATCGGATGACCATTTAAATCCGATGTATTCTTCGTTGGGATCTGGATACTCGTTTCTAATTGCCCATACAACACAAGAAGGTATGGGTATTCGACGATTCTTCCCCAGAAATCCATGGACCATATTGGTATAGGATTTATAAGCTCCTCTTCTGAGGCATCTATGAAATTAGAAATATTACAAATATTACAATTTTATATATATAACATAAATATAAATTTGAATTACTTTTTGTAAAGGGCGATTATCCTCTTCAATACCAGGCAATTTTGCACCTTGACGAAGTGCTGTATTTTGGCCTAGGCCGACAAGGCCCAGGCCTAGGGTGGCACTTTGCCGTGGGCGGGAAATAAGCCACTCCCCTGCATGAACTCCCTTCCCCTCCTCCCGCACGCAGGCTCGCACAGCTGAATCCCGGAGCCCAGTGCCACAAGTTCTGAGCTCTGGTAATTGATCAGACAGGGATGTGCGATCACGGGCACCAGGGACATCTGCCTCCCGGGGTCCTGCAGCGTCGATTGGCTTTCTGGAGCAACCGTACCTCTCCCCCATCCTCTCCTCTACAAGCACATATCGCCTTAGCCCCCTCTCCCCCAAACTAGAAGATGCCACATCCCCTCACCGCAGCATCCCTCTGTCCTCTCAGAGTCCCTTTGTCCCCTTCCCATGGCGTTCCTCTGTCACCTTCCCACGGAGTCCCTCTGTCCCCTTACCATGGCGTCCCTCTGTCGCCTTCCCAAGGCGTCCCTCTGTTCTCTTCCCATGGCGTCCCTCTGTCCTTCTCCCACGGTGTCCCTCTGTCCCATTCCCACGGTGTCCCTTTGTCCTCCTCCCATGAAGATGACGGGGTGGGTCTTAAAAAGGAAGGGGTGTAGTCTTGACAGGAAGGGGTGGGTCATATTTAAATTAGGTGGTCCACAAGTTTAGTCAGGCCTAGGGCAGCACAAAACCTAAATACACCACTGCCTTCCCGCCCATGACAAATTTCATTTTTAAATTTTTTCTCAATTTAAATGACAATTGTGCGGTCATGCAACACTGTACCCAAAACTAATTTTTTAACATTTTGTTAACACAAATAGAGGTTTCTTTTGTTGTTATTTGATCACCTCAGTGGGTTTTTTTTATAAGAAAACCACCAAAAAATATTTCCAGAAAAATCATTTTTTTTTATTTTCCCTTATAAAAGTTTGTTTTATCCTTCACTTACGGGAACTGATGAGGACGCACTGATGGGCATTAATGAGGCAGCACTGATGAGTTCGCACTAATAAGGTGGCACTCATGAGGATGCACTGATATTTATAATTCATAGGCACTGATAGGTGTCACTGATTGGCAGATAAGCGGTACTGATAGCCACTGATAGGTGGGACTAACCGTTGTCACTGATGGGCAGCAATGATGTTGAACTACTAACATGTTATAATGCTGGGCACTGATATAGGCACTGACTTGCACTCTGCTGGGCACTGATTAGCACTGATATGGGAATTGATTGGCACTTTGATCGGCATTGTGAGCTGTGTTTTTGTTGGGAACTGACTGACAGCTTATGGGCACATTTAAAGTTGTTGTTGCACATATGAGGGGACTGTTCTGATAATCAATGTGCTGATTATGAGCACAGTTCCCCTCTGACAGGGAGAGACTGGCTCTCCCTTTCAACGTGAACAAAGAAATGACTTTCACCGTGACATCATGGTTCACGCGATTATCCACTGTGATTGGTCAATTGAATTTTTAAAAAATTAATTAAAAATAAACGTTTAAATATATTAAATAACTAAAAATTACCTATTGGCATCACGAATATACTCTTTGTGAACATTTACTGATTCCATTTGGATTTGATATACCAGAATTCTTTTGGTCAGACATCGTTCTACAAATTCTTCATGTAGTGTTACACATGTCAGGCCATGCTCCAAGAAAGGCTGAACTTCTTCCAATCCTTTGCAGCATTTAGATTCTTCACTTGTTGGCATAGGCCTACATTGTGCACAAAAACACCACCGTGTATGACCTATCAAACTCTTGTCATTCTCTTCATCATCTAAATTTTCCTCATTTCTTTTTCTTTTCAATGGATTGATGGGGAAAGCTGGTGGTTCCTCAGTGCCTGGGTTTTGATATTTGGAGTGTAGTCGAACTCTGAGATTGTTTAAATCCTACATTGAAATAAAAAAAACATGATAACAATGTCACAAAAATAAAATAATTCAAAAAACACAGCTAAATATTATTCTTTACATTTTTTTTTAAATGGATAAATATGTTCTATGCTTTTTTAAAATTGATGTTTTCCATTTATATTATGAAAACGGACAACTGCCCAAGATATAAGAAACTCTCTATAGCTAAGTGTCAGCTGGTGATCCACATAGTCTCTACCATGTATTTACAAGCACAAAGGGAGACTTGACTCATCACAAGTTGTCTCTCACTTCTATGGAAATTTCATGGATGAAAATTTGCAACAGACTAGGGATAAAGTGTTTGTGAAGGTTCCTATTTTTCCGGGGTTGTATGGGTATTGTTTTAAAAAAAAATACATATAAAAATAAAATGTTATTCTTATGTAGACTGTGTAGTTTGTTTTGCACAGAGTAGCCACAATCCTCGTCTTATGGGGTCCTTCTGTGGCTGTCTCCGCAACTCTCCGCATTTGCTAACCCCCTTCATGGGGAAGCTCTTTGCCAAAGGGGGTTTAGCTGTCGGGCGCACTCATGTGATACAGCCGGCGGCTATACTCACCGACTGTAAGCCTGGGTTCACACTATAACGGGCTGCGGATCACACAGGAGCACTGTGCGTTTCTTGTTCCCCATTTCTGGGACGAATCAGGGACGATTCTATCCCTGAATTCGTCCCTAAAATGGAGCCAAATACGCACAGCTTATTTGTGTAATGCGCTCCGCAGCCGCCCAGGAGAGATGTGAACCGGTTCCATAGGGAGCCAGTCACATTCTCCCACTATGCAAATTATATGCGGGGAAATGCACATCTAATTCGCTAAGGTGTGAACCCGGGCTCAGACTTTGCCTCGTCCCCCAGCACGCCGCATCATTGGATGTGATTGACAGCAGCGTGAGACAATGGATGCGCTGATGTCAATCTCCAATGATGAGCCGCCTCTAGCAGTGGGAAACACAATTGCGTGAACGAGATCAGGAGTGTCGTGGCTTCAATAAGTAAAACGTGGGGCTGTAGGGCCAGAGAGTGCAAATTTTTTGACATATTAATGCATAGTATGCATTAATATGAAAACACACAAAGGTTTACAACACCTTTATAGGTGAATAAGGATGTCATGATTACCGTCCCTCACGTCCACCCGGTTTGCATAGCTGATAACTTTAAAGTACAGCGTTGATAATGCGCTTGATCTCGGCCCTGTCTTCTCGGCTCTTCATGGCATAGATTGATCTCAGTGCAGCCATTGCCTTGCGCTGCTATCAATCAACTACAATAACTAGAGGGCCGTGTTCTGGGCCAAGTCTTATGCCCTGTACACACAGTAGGATTTTCCGACGTAAAATCCGAGATAGGACCTTATTGTCGGAAATTCTGACCGTGTGTGGGCACATTTTCCATCGTATTTTACGACACACAAAGTTTGAGAGCTTGCTATAAAATTTTCCAAAAACAAAATCCGTTGTCGGAATTTCCGATCGTGTGTACACAAATCCGACGCACAAAGTGCCACGCATGCTCAGAATAAATAAAGAGATGAAACCTATTGGCTAATGCCCCGTTTATAGCCCCAATGTACGTGTTTTACGTCACCACGTTCATAACGATCGGATTTTACGACAACTTTGTGTGACCGTGTGTATGCAAGACAAGTTTGAGCCAACATCCGTCGGAAAAAATCCATGGATTTTGTTGTCGGAATGTCCGATCAATATCCAACCGTGTGTACGGGGCATTATAGTGGAGCTCTGTAGACGCCAAATAAAGGACTAGGAAGCACTCCTCCATGGTAACACACTTGGGAGAGTGCTTACCAGAGGGGTTATCAGAAGCTTGGAGGAGTGGAGACAGATGGCAATGGGACCACAGAAGTCGTGGATCGGGGCCACTCTATGCAATACACACTGCAAAATGGGCTGCTTTAGTATCAATTTAGCGTTGGTGTCTTGGAAAGTCAGGACATGCATAGAGAATCGACCATCACCTAAACAACACTATATCATAATTATCATAATTAGTATCATAATATTTAAAATAGTTATCGTGTGGCCAGAGGCAGCTTTCTAATTAGGCGAAATAGGCGGTGGCCTCAGGCCTCGCAGTCATAGGGGCCTCGCACAGCTGGCTAGTTTACCTAATTAGAGAGCCGCCTCATTCAGCAGCAGAGATCTCCGTCCTGAGTCCCCTCGCTCTGCTACAGTTAGAGATAACAGGCGGCAAGTGAGACATGTGATCGGAGCTCACATACATCGCCGGATAACAGACAGGGAGAGCCGCTCAGCAGAGCCTGCTCTGACAGATCTCCCCCCTCCCCCTTCTGCCCGCACAGCCAGACAGAAGAGGAGAGAGAGCTTCTGCTCCTCCTCCTCCTGCCCTCTCCTCCTGTGTCTGCCCCGCCCACTCTCCTCGGCAGTGTTCTCTGTTCTGCCTCAGAGAAGGGGATGTGTGGGCGGGAAGATTCAAGCTGAAGCCCAGGAAAAGGGGAGTCTGATCTATCCATCCATCCAGTCCCTCCTGCCTCCCAGTGAGTACACTGATGTAGGGGATGCTCTTCCTTCCCTTATTCCTCCATCCCCCTCTCTTTCTTTCTTTCCATTCTTTTTGTCTCTTTCTTTCTCTTTCCTTCATTCTTTCCCCATCACCCTCTCTTCCTTTCTTTCTTTTTCTTTCTTTCTTTCTTTCTTTCTTTCTTTCTTTCTTTCTTTCTTTCTTTCTTTCTTTCTTTCTTTCTTTCTTTCTTTCTTTCTTTCTTTCTTTCTTTCTTTCTTTCTTTCTTTCTTTCTTTCTTTCTTTCTTTCTTTCTTTCTTTCTTTCTTTCTTTCTTTCTTTCTTTCTTTCTTTCTTTCTTTCTTTCTTTCTTTCTTTCTTTCTTTCTTTCTTTCTTTCTTTCTTTCTTTCTTTCTTTCTTTCTTTCTTTCTCTTTCTGTCCTTCCATCTTTCTTTCTCTTTCTTTCCTCCCATCTTTCTTTCTCTTTCTTTCCTTCCATCCTTCTTTCCTTCCATCCTTCTTTCCTTCCATCTTTCTTTCCTTCCATCTTTCTTTCTCTTTCTTTCCTTCTATCTTTCTTTCCTTCCATCTTTCTTTCTCTTTCTTTCCTTTCCATCTTTCTTTCTCTTTCTTTCCTTCCATCTTTCTTTCTCTTTCTTTCCTTCCATCTTTCTTTCCTTTCCATCTTTCTTTCTCTTTCTTTCCTTCCATCTTTCTTTCTCTTTCTTTCCTTCCATCTTTCTTTCTCTTTCTTTCCTTCCATCCTTCTTTCTTTCCATCCTTCTTTCCTTCCATCTTTCTTTCTCTTTCTTTCCTTCCATCTTTCTTTCTCTTTCTTTCCTTCCATCTTTCTTTCCTTTCCATCTTTCTTTCTCTTTCTTTCCTTCCATCTTTCTTTCTCTTTCTTTCCTTCCATCCTTCTTTCTTTCCATCCTTCTTTCCTTCCATCTTTCTTTCTCTTTCTTTCCTTCCATCTTTCTTTCCTTTCCATCTTTCTTTCTCTTTCTTTCCTTCCATCTTTATTTCTCTTTCTTTCCTTCCATCTTTCTTTCCTTTCCATCTTTCTTTCTCTTTCTTTTCTTCCATCTTTCTTTCTCTTTCTTTCCTTCCATCTGTCTTTCTCTTTCTTTCCTTCCATCCTTCTTTCCTTCCATCTTTCTTTCTCTTTCTTTCCTTCCATCTTTCTTTCCTTCCATCTTTATTTCTCTTTCTTTCCTTCCATCTTTCTTTCTCTTTCTTTCCTTCCATCTTTCTTTCCTTCCATCTTTCTTTCTCTTTCTTTCCTTCCATCTTTCTTTCCTTCCATCTTTCTTTCTCTTTTCTTTCCTTCCATCTTTCTTTCCTTTCCATCTTTCTTTCTCTTTCTTTCCTTCCATCAATCTTTCTCTTTCTTTCCTTTCCATCTTTCTTTCTCTTTCTTTCCTTCCATCTTTCTTTCTCTTTCTTTCCTTCCATCTTTCTTTCCTTTCCATCTTTCTTTCTCTTTCTTTCCTTCCATCTTTCTTTCTCTTTCTTTCCTTCCATCTTTCTTTCCTTCCATCTTTCTTTCTCTTTCTTTCCTTCCATCTTTCTTTCTCTTTCTTTCCTTCCATCTTTCTTTCCTTTCCATCTTTCTTTCTCTTTCTTTCCTTCCATCTTTCTTTCTCTTTCTTTCCTTCCATCTGTCTTTCTCTTTCTTTCCTTCCATCTTTCTTTCTCTTTCTTTCCTTCCATCTTTCTTTCCTTCCATCTTTCTTTCTCTTTCTTTCCTTCCATCTTTCTTTCCTTTCCATCTTTCTTTCTCTTTCTTTCCTTCCATCTTTCCTTCCATCTTTCTTTCCTTTCCATCTTTCTTTCTCTTTCTTTCCTTCCATCTTTCTTTCTCTTTCTTTCCTTCCATCTTTCTTTCCTTTCCATCTTTCTTTCTCTTTCTTTCCTTCCATCTTTCTTTCTCTTTCTTTCCTTCCATCTTTCTTTCCTTTCCATCTTTCTTTCTCTTTCTTTCCTTCCATCTTTCTTTCTCTTTCTTTCCTTCCATCTTTCTTTCTCTTTCTTTCCTTCCATCTTTCTTTCCTTCCATCTTCCTTTCTCTTTCATTCCTTCCATCTTTCTTTCCTTCCATCTTTCTTTCTCTTTCTTTCCTTCCATCTTCTATCTTTCTTTCCTTCCATCTTTCTTTCTCTTTCTTTCCTTCCATCTTTCTTTCTCTTTCTTTCCTTGCATCTTTCTTTCCTTTCCATCTTTCTTTCTCTTTCTTTCCTTCCATCTTTCTTTCCTTTCCATCTTTCTTTCTCTTTCTTTCCTTCCATCTTTATTTCTCTTTCTTTCCTTCCATCTTTCTTTCTCTTTCTTTCCTTCCATCCTTCTTTCCTTCCATCTTTCTTTCTCTTTCTTTCCTTCCATCTTTCTTTCCTTCCATCTTTATTTCTCTTTCTTTCCTTCCATCTTTCTTTCCTTCCATCTTTCTTTCTCTTTCTTTCCTTCCATCTTTCTTTCTCTTTCTTTCCTTCCATCTTTCTTTCCTTCCATCTTCCTTTCTCTTTCATTCCTTCCATCTTTCTTTCCTTCCATCTTTCTTTCTCTTTCTTTCCTTCCATCCTTCTTTCTCTTTCTTTCCTTCCATCTTTCTTTCCTTCCATCTTTCTTTCTCTTTCTTTCCTTCCATCTTTCTTTCCTTTCCATCTCCATATTTCTTTCCTTTCCATCTTTCTTTCTCTTTCTTTCCTTCCATCTTTATTTCTCTTTCTTTCCTTCCATCTTTCTTTCTCTTTCTTTCCTTCCATCCTTCTTTCCTTCCATCTTTCTTTCTCTTTCTTTCCTTCCATCTTTCTTTCCTTCCATCTTTATTTCTCTTTCTTTCCTTCCATCTTTCTTTCTCTTTCTTTCCTTCCATCTTTCTTTCCTTCCATCTTTCTTTCTCTTTCTTTCCTTCCATCTTTCTTTCCTTCCATCTTTCTTTCTTTTTCTTTCCTTCCATCTTTCTTTCCTTTCCATCTTTCTTTCTCTTTCTTTCCTTCCATCTTTCTTTCCTTTCCATCTTTCTTTCTCTTTCTTTCCTTCCATCTTTCTTTCCTTCCATCTTTCTTTCCTTCCATCTTTCTTTCTCTTTCTTTCCTTCCATCTTTCTTTCCTTCCATCTTTCTTTCCTTCCATCTTTCTTTCTCTTTCATTCCTTCCATCTTTATTTCCTTCCATCTTTCTTTCTCTTTCTTTCCTTCCATCTTTATTTCTCTTTCTTTCCTTCCATCTTTCTTTCTCTTTCTTTCCTTCCATCCTTCTTTCCTTCCATCTTTATTTCTCTTTCTTTCCTTCCATCTTTCTTTCCTTCCATCTTTATTTCTCTTTCTTTCCTTCCATCTTTCTTTCTCTTTCTTTCCTTCCATCTTTCTTTCCTTCCATCTTTCTTTCTCTTTCTTTCCTTCCATCTTTCTTTCCTTCCATCTTTCTTTCTCTTTCTTTCCTTCCATCTTTCTTTCCTTTCCATCTTTCTTTCTCTTTCTTTCCTTCCATCTTTCTTTCTTTCCATCTTTCTTTCTCTTTCTTTCCTTCCATCTTTCTTTCCTTCCATCTTTCTTTCTCTTTCTTTCCTTCCATCTTTCTTTCCTTCCATCTTTCTTTCCTTCCATCTTTCTTTCTCTTTCATTCCTTCCATCTTTCTTTCCTTCCATCTTTCTTTCTCTTTCTTTCCTTCCATCTTTCTTTCTCTTTCTTTCCTTCCATCTTTCTTTCCTTCCATCTTTCTTTCTCTTTCTTTCCTTCCATCTTTCTTTCCTTTCTATCTTTCTTTCTTTCTCTTTCTTTCCTTCCATCTTTCTTTCTCTTTCTTTCCTTTCCATCTTTCTTTCTCTTTCTTTCCTTCCATCTTTCTTTCCTTTCCATCTTTCTTTCTCTTTCTTTCCTTCCATCTTCCTTTCTCTTTCTTTACTTCCATCTTTCTTTCTCTTTCTTTCCTTCTTTCCTTCTTTCTTCCCTGTGCAGCTCTGCTTGAGGAAAATATATCTTTATTATGCCCACTTACCTACCCCCTGCACTGTCCACTCCCCTATACTGTACCCTCTTAATACCTCATGTCTAAGTTTTGCCTAAGGACTCACGAAGTCTAGAGCCGCCTCTGCGTGTGGCTGAGGTGGCTGCTTCACATAAAATACATTATTCCTTCAACCCAACATTTTTAATAATTTAATTTTTTTTTAAATTATATTTAAATGTTTACCTCATCAATTTCACTCTGTATAGATGATGCATAACTTTCTTTTTCATCTGTAAGTTCAATATGCACACTTTCAATGGTGTTCTTTTGAAAAAAAAAAAAAAATAAATAAATAAATAATAAAAATTTTAATGTGAGGGATATAATATTATTTTTTATACATTAATTAAACATGTATAATATATATATATATGAAATTTTTAATAATAAATTAAATAAATTGTATATAAAAATAACCTCTGAGCTTGAGGTAATTGAAATTCCATCTTCAAATTTAGGGGATTCCTGTAAAATGTATTTAATTATATACACTTATCATATGTACAAAATATTTACTGTTAATATATATATAATTTATAGAGATTGTAAAAAACTTAAATTATTTTATTACAAATCCTTAACATAATTTTTTATATTATATATATATATACATATATATATATATATATATATATATATATATATATATATATATATATATATATATATATATATATATATATATATATATATATTAAATTATTATTTCATTAAATAATTGTATTTTATGTTATAATTTTAATAATAATATTTTTAAAAATTAATTAAACAATAAACAATAATAATATTCTTGTTATTTTGATTAATAAATATTAAGAAAATCAATTATCAACATAATATCATTAGCCTTTTGATTCATATAGATGGTGCGGGTCCATAAACGGTATGCATGTTAATTATCTCAATAGCAATTATTGATTAACAATAATCCTGTAAAATCAATAACCAAAAATAAAACTAATTATCAGATTTATTCCTAATTCACCATCTTGGACATTTTAAAAAAGTATATCACCTATAAAATATTTTAGAACATTTGCAAACTCTCAGTGCATTAGAACAGACATTACCATTTTTAATTTATGTGCGCAGGGAAGGCTGGGGAGGCTGGGGAGGCGGGAATGGGCGTGTAACTTGTGCAGCGTGTGAACGAGAATGTTGCTCGTTACAAGAAATGTATAAAAAGGGCACTGCGCATGCGCAGTGCCGCTAAGCACAATGGGAAATGTAGTTCCGTGGTTGCCGTGACGCTGCTTTAATGCACGCGCACCGCAAACCAGGAAGGAGAAGCCTGAATCACTGTGGCATAGACGGAGGCGATTTTTAGATACACGAGTTGTATGCAAAGAGCTGCGCTTAGGACAGTAGTTTAGGTGTGCTGCCTCCCTTAAAAGAGCTTCCCTAGGGATTCTCTACTAACTAGAATTATATTACCAGGGGTTGTGGCGCTTCCTGTAGGGTAATAAATGGGAGGGGTGGTTACCCAGATGGTTTCCTTCAGTAGATCCCAATGGAGGTAACTAGTACCTACCAGGGAGAAAAAACCTTAGTTACCGTGAGGGTATGTGTGTCTGTACCTACACACACATATCCCCATGCACCCGTGTGTATCAGCAGAGATAAAAATGAATAAATAGATGAGCAATGTCTTCAAAGGGTCTGGCCTGAGGCCCCTAATAATGTGGTAAATTTACACCATATGCCACCACTAAGTGAAAATATCAATCCCATATATACATACTACTGGTCTAAAATAAACCATCAAAATAAACCTTTGCTCATCGTGCAGAGAAAACACATGTAAGTATGAGTAAAAGACATTACATAATATCAAAATAGTGCCAATAAACGTAATGAAATCAATTAAGTCCAAAGAAACAATTTAAATCCTTAAAGTGAAAAGACTTGTGAAAAAACTTTTTAGTGAAACAGTTTTTTGTTCAAATCCAACGTTTCAACAATTCCGTGACTTGAGTGCTCTCGAAAAATTCCTGTGACTTTTGTGCACCCCCTTTCGGGTCCCCACTCACCAGATCCAACAGCCCCAAAAGGGGCGACCAGCATAAGATGTCTCAATCACGATCTCCTTTCCACGATAGTTATACGGGCTCCCCAAGGTGGTTTCCGTGCCTCTGATTTTCCCAATGGATTCCTCCAATCTCAGATGGAACAGGCTGCAAGGGGAGTTGCGGTCCAAATATTCTCTCCCCCACCTTCCTACCGAGCATCCAAATAGTTTCCCACTATTGGTTTCAATGTTCGCAGTGGCTCCCTGGAATTCAGCGTTAACATTAGGTATAAACAGGATTCTTAGCGTTGATTTGAGTCCACCTGCCTTCTGCGGTGCACAGCACATAAAAGAGCTGGAGAGGTCCTCACACCCACCGCCTTTAACATTCACTAAACTCCATGAGCTTAGCTCCCCAAGTGTGCACTGATGCCTAACTGTTTGCCTAACTGTGAACTTGATTAAACAGTTAGGCATCAGTGCACACTTGGGGAGCTAAGCTCATGGAGTTTAGTGAATGTTAAAGGCGGTGGGTGTGAGGACCTCTCCAGCTCTTTTATGTGCTGTGCACCGCAGAAGGCAGGTGGACTCAAATCAACGCTAAGAATCCTGTTTATACCTAATGTTAACGCTGAATTCCAGGGAGCCACTGCGAACATTGAAACCAATAGTGGGAAACTATTTGGATGCTCGGTAGGAAGGTGGGGGAGAGAATATTTGGACCGCAACTCCCCTTGCAGCCTGTTCCATCTGAGATTGGAGGAATCCATTGGGAAAATCAGAGGCACGGAAACCACCTTGGGGAGCCCGTATAACTATCGTGGAAAGGAGATCGTGATTGAGACATCTTATGCTGGTCGCCCCTTTTGGGGCTGTTGGATCTGGTGAGTGGGGACCCGAAAGGGGGTGCACAAAAGTCACAGGAATTTTTCGAGAGCACTCAAGTCACGGAATTGTTGAAACGTTGGATTTGAACAAAAAACTGTTTCACTAAAAAGTTTTTTCACAAGTCTTTTCACTTTAAGGATTTAAATTGTTTCTTTGGACTTAATTGATTTCATTACGTTTATTGGCACTATTTTGATATTATGTAATGTCTTTTACTCATACTTACATGTGTTTTCTCTGCACGATGAGCAAAGGTTTATTTTGATGGTTTATTTTAGACCAGTAGTATGTATATATGGGATTGATATTTTCACTTAGTGGTGGCATATGGTGTAAATTTACCACATTATTAGGGGCCTCAGGCCAGACCCTTTGAAGACATTGCTCATCTATTTATTCATTTTTATCTCTGCTGATACACACGGGTGCATGGGGATATGTGTGTGTAGGTACAGACACACATACCCTCACGGTAACTAAGGTTTTTTCTCCCTGGTAGGTACTAGTTACCTCCATTGGGATCTACTGAAGGAAACCATCTGGGTAACCACCCCTCCCATTTATTACCCTACAGGAAGCGCCACAACCCCTGGTAATATAATTCTGATTTTTAGATACACATTTAACTTGTAAGTAAAAATTTTGGGATGAAATCATACAATTCTTTTAATTAAGTATGCAATTGACAGTGGTAATATGTGAAAAAAAAATTATGTTTACAACCCCTTTAAGGTTCCGCTGCAGACAATGTGCCCACTCCACGTATGTTATGTTGGCTTGTTTCCGGGATTCTCTAAACTTAATCCGGCTGGCTTTGGGTGTAATGGCAAATCAGGCTAGCAGATCTTCTTTTACCCGGCCATAATCTTTAGCGTCCTTGTCCTCCAGGGCCCCGTAAGCATCGGCTGCTCTGCCAATCAAATTACTCACCAGTAAGGCAACCCAATCTTGGGATAGTACATCATGTATCTGGCATAGTCTCTCAAAGTCCTGCAGGAATGCTTAAATTTCCTCCTCTCCTTCCTTAAATAGTTTGAACGCCCGAAAGGGCAACTTATGGAAAGGCGCTTTATCTTTAGGTGTTGTCTCCGATTGCCGTATTTCCGCCATTCTCCGCTCATGTTGCTGCTCTAGTTCTCTCTCTTGTCGCTCATCCTGCAGCTGGATGTCTCTAATGGCATTCTGTATGGCGGTCTCTGATGGGTTGGCACCATATAATGCCAACCGCTCTCGAACTCATTGCTGAAACAAGTCTTCAACCGACCAGGGTCCCGCATCACCATCCCTCTGATCCATCGTGGCTAGCTCACTGATCAGGGTGACCTTGTTCTTTGTCCCACCGGTCCCTCCACGGCTCTCAAGTAAGTCTTTCAGCATGGCTCTCCTGCAGGCTGCATAGCTGGCCATTCACTGTGGTGGTTTAGAGTGTCCCAGTAACTGGAGAGCAAATCCCACCGCTGCCAACCAGTGTAATGAGCCCCTGCTCGCTCGGTTCCGCTCTCCCGACACTCCTCTGCGGCTATTGAATCAGATTGCAGATCGCAACATCTGATGGTTCGGTCATCTGATGCTCCGGGATTCGAACTACAGCTATGTGCCGTTCTAATCCAGTTGTGATAGCTCAGAACAAACACCAGGCAGGCTGAATGTAAGTTCTAACAGGAATCTCACTTTTATTGATGCACACAACACACTTTTATACACAGCAGTTTGAACACCCTGCCCCCAACAACCACTTTCCTATTGGTCAATTGTAAAGTACACTAGTCTTCACTTAGGTCCTCTTGTCCATGCAAATGAGGACTTGAAACAGGGTCAGCAGAGATTGGTCCGATAGCTTGAATAGGAGGACTGATATGTGTAATGACACAGAGAAGCCCCAGGGGGCATAAACAAATGGTCAAACACATATTACTTTTGTAGGTTTATCGTAACAAGGGGGATTACATAGGCAGGCTAATTCTAATCAGGACTCGGAAGAATGTAAACATGTACTGAAAACATTATTAGTGCTGTGTGCACAGTGACGGCATTGTGCAATACATACAAAATAGAATACAATTATTTACAGAACATACAAATTTCCATTACAGTTAGTATGTGTTAGGCATGTCATGTAGGTCAGTGTATGTCAGGTAGGTAGGTCAGTGTATGTCAGGTAGGTAGGTCAGTGTATGTCAGGTAGGTTAGTATGTGTCAGGCATGTCATGTAGGTCAGTGTATGTCAAGTAGGTAGGTCAGTGTATGTCAGGTAGGTAGGTCAGTGTATTCATGTAGGTCAGTGTATGTCAGGTAGGTACTGGTAAGTACTATTGTAGGAAGGGACTCGGGGAGTGCTAAAAGTCCATAGGTTAGAGGGCGCAAATTTCTTGCCTTGCACTGGGCGCTGACAACCCACGCTACGCCACTGCTGCTGGGGGCATATGATGCAACGACGGACTCTGCTAGGGAGGCACCTGATGGAAAGACGGACTCTGCTGGGGAGGCACCTGATGCAAGGACGGACTCTGCTGCGGAGGTACCTGATGGCATCTGGTGGCAGGTGACATGCTTGGGGCTTCCATTGATTCTGCATTATGGTGAGTTGAATGATTTCATATTGTATTACAATGTAATAAAATAAATAATGCACTTTAATCACCCTGACACCATAACAACCATGGTGCCGTGATTGAAGCGCTAACCCCAGGTGTTTGGAGTATCTTTATCTGCTGATTTGTTAAACTTTCTGGAATACACATTTCTATTGTAGTGTAGGATCTGGGCCTGCTGTTCTTTCTTTCTTTCTTTCTTTCTTTCTTTCTTTCTTTCTTTCTTTCTTTCTTTCTTTCTTTCTTTCTTTCTTTCTTTCTTTCTTTCTTTCTTCCTCCATCCCTCATTCATGTCAGACTCTAAGCACACCCCCTTCGAGCCATGCCCATTTAAGCCACACCCACTATTCCGCGTAAACCACGCCAATTTTTCGCCGCGCCTTGCACACCGCATTTTACTATTTTGCTATGTCACGCCTACAAACAAATGACCTGCCCCCTTAATTGTTTTACACTCTTGGCAACTATGAGGTCAGTGTGTGTCATGTAGGTGAGTACATGTCAGGCATGTCATGTATGTCAGGTAGGTCAGTGCGTGTCAGGTAGGTAACACCCCCCTCCATACAACCCCACCCCCCGGTGCTGGGCTCTGACTTCGGGCTAAAGCCCCTGGTCTTTTTGCCACCTAGCAACGCCCCTGGCTAGCTCTATGGTGCAATTTTAACAGCCCGCAGCTTAGCATACTTAAAACCATGGAGATAATAGTGGATTACAGGAGAAGCCCCTCATACATCTCACCATGCTCAACAAAACTGTGTATATAGCAAAGACTTTTAGATTTCTGGGATCTAAATTTTGGATCTAAATTTTCATTTATGAACACCTGAATTCTTGTATAATTACCATTCTTCCCTGTCTGTACTACTTCAGCTTTTAGATGTTTACAGATCTTACAGTGAGACATTATTTGTACAATACATATGTATATAGTAACTGTGTTTACGACTAAAGCCGGCCATACATGGATTGAAATTGAAGTTCAGCAGGGACTGGCTGAATTTCAATCCAGCTATGGACAGGATAGTTGTATAAAAGTTGATCTACTGATTGACTTCCACCATGTGGTATTTTTGCTGCTCAATCGGTGGAAGTCTTCCCGCAATTAGAATACAATAACTCAGCAGGAGGATTCCCCCATCCACCTCAAATGTGCAGATGGAGGAATACAATAATTTTTTATTTTTGTTCAACCTGCTAGTGGAATGAAAAAAAAAAGAATAATTTATGGGCTGCTTAATACTTGCATATTGTATAGCTGTTTCAACGGGTGTGAGTATGTTTATATATGTGTGTGTGTGGGTTCACACATATAAAAAGAATGCTGCTAGGACTGCTAATATCATACCTCAACCCCTGTGGTTTAGATCTCTCAATACCACTTCAGCGCTCTCTCTCCCTCAGTGAAACCTCAAGGTTTAATAGTTTCAGATCTCAAACCTTACAATCTCTCAATGGACCAGCAACATATACTAAAAAACATATAATAAAAATCCTCTGTATAAAACAAATGATACACTTAAAAAATATAGCACCTTGCATTGACAGATCACTAAATCAGTTCATTAATCCTAAAAGCTCCTGTGAGGAGCAAACGTGTATTGAAAGGTATTTTTTTGTGAGCACGGATGTTATTATAAGGTATCCTTGTGAGACTACAGCTAACAATGGGCTTCATTCACAAAAGCAGATTGCCTGCAGTATTAACGTGTCATTTTCCCTAAATATTGCATGTGATCCTGAAACTGTCAATTTACTATACCGTTGTATGCTGGAAACGCTAGGTAAATACAGCATAAACAGGTGTTAAACTCAATTCACAGAAATAAATAAATAATTCAATGCATGAGGTAATTAAGTAGTGGTTGAGGCATGCTATATTTAAGGAATGTGTACCGGTTGTTAAGGAGCAGGAGGCTGCCGGCGTCCTTAACAACCAGTAACTGTTGTCGTTGTTAAGGAGCGGGCGGCTGCCACATCGATAAAAAACGATGATGGGCTACTCACACGATAAAAGACATAAAATGGCTCATCTGAATGCAGTGGTGCTGGGTACTGTGTCTGTCATCCATCTGGAATGCTACAGCGGCAAGGAGAATGCCTGCTGATGCTGGGAGCCGGAGGTGGAAGTCCGCTGGGGGAACCTAGTTGTCCCTGTGGAACGCACCATGGAGCGCAGCGTGGCGGAAGCGTCTCAGGCAGTGCTGACGTCACAGGATTCAGGATTCAATGCAACGTGCTACCTTGGAGTATGTGCACCCTTTTTTAAGGCTCATGTGATACCATAGGGGTGGTCTATCTGATGCTCTGCCAATGTGGAGCCTATTACATGGGTAAGACTCTACGACAATTATGTTTACGTAATAATGACCATGTTTACTACTCTAATGCTAAAATGTTGACACCCATTAGCTACCATATTGGCCTAAAACATCATTTTGATCTGACATATATGCAATTTGTTGGTCTGGAATGGATTAGAAAGGACCCCAGGGGAGGTGACTGGAACAGATTAGTTCTTCAAAAAGAAACATATTGGATAGAGAGACGTGTGGCCATGACAAAATCAGGTCTTAATGAAGTCTTATCATACAAACCTTTTCTTTAAATTTAAATTTTGGTACATCTTCTGTTACAAGAATAATGGGAATATCCAATTTTGTCCTAAACAAACAATACTATTAGGATATGTAATGGTATTGATATTTATTTATCATTGTTCATTTTTATATAGTTGTTTTTTTCATGCAGTGGGGATCACACATGTGGTGATCTGGGGATCTCAAATTGGTTGGGCCATTTTTCCATCTATTTTTGGCCTTTTAGGGACTCCTCCAGTTCGATCAGGGACTGGGGTACCTCACCTTTTTTCCTTGCGGATGTTCTGGGTCTTTTTGGGGTAAGGTCTTTGCACTGATATGGGACTGGCAGGACCCCTTTTGCTCCTTTGATTTCCTGTGCTGTGCAGCCCCTCTCCAGCTCCCTATCTGATGCAGGTGTGGGGCTGAGGCTGCCTCCCTCCTTCAGGGAGGGTAGGAGGTGCTGGCTTCCATCCTCACCTTGGTATATTGTTCTGCTGCCTATGTGATTAAAGTTCTTGGACCCATTTTTGGATATCCTGATGCGCTGGTGGCATTTTTTTCTTCATAACTGCATGCGGTTCCAGCCGATGGTTGCTTCAGCACCCAATTTAAAAATATAGCCGTTTGTGCAGGAACGTGTGCGTTGGGAGTATTGCATTGGTGGCTCTCTGCCTGGCGCATGTGCTGCGACTATCTTGGCCAGCCGTGCATGCGTGTGGGAGGACATCAGCGCATTAAAGCTGGTAGGTGTGCGTGGCGGACATTTTGGCCGGTGGGGCATGCACCCTTTATGCAACACTCTGTTGCCAGTGATGTCGCATGCTGGGTTTTTACAGCAGGGACGTGCGTTGGGGGGGTATTTAGTGGGGACACCACTTCAGGCCTGGGTGCAGCAGTGAAGCCCATCCTATCAATGAAAGGGACTATGTACATTTTGGGTAATACTCCTTCTCTTTTGTATGTCTTGGTGGCATCTGCCCTGGTTGGGCTGTATACTTGAGAAATGTAAACCTTAGCGTCTTTGGATAAAAGAACTGATCATTAAACTCCAGCTCCAGTAAAAAAAACTTGCTAATAAGCAAATGGCAAAGAAGCAAAGTAATGTAAAACAGTTTGCAGCACTTAGGGTTAATCAAATTCATGTAAAACATGCAGAACTCTCAAAAAAAATGCAGAACATGCAAAAAAATTGCAGAACACACAAAGGGTTACTAAAGTCCCATTAGTTGATGAAATAAAGTGCTTGTGTTTAAATTGACATCTCCTGTGCAATGATGTTCAGACTGGGTGCCCTACATAGATGTACACTCACCCTGGATGTTGATCAACTATCACTAGTATGGTCTAATAGGCATGTGAGGATACTCCTAGGGAGCCTGTTGAAATTACGTCTCTTGCAAAAAGAAGCTATTGGGTTTATTGAATACACAAATTAAAATAGTTCCACTCACATTTAAAAGTGCCTTATAGTCCTGGCACCTGGCATGTGTAGTAGGTGATTGTTAAGGGTAATCTGCCTTGATAAGGAAAGCCGCTATTTGCGGTGTTCTGCTCGATTCCCGGGTAGTTTTGTATGGGTAGAAGAGACGCGATGACGCCGTGTAACCTTCGACAAAGCCATATCACCTTCGACAAAGCCATCATCAGGAAGTGGTCAATCCACCATGTTTGTTGTGGGCATTTATACCATTACTACAGATCTGATTGGTTGGTTCGATGTAAACACCTGCTGCATACTCAGGGAGCGTACAATCTTTATTAAACAATGTCTAGAGAACTGGGCTAACATTGATATCTACAAACAAAGTTTTTATAAATATGTACGTCCATATGGAGGAAAAAGTAAAAATTAAATTAAATAAAAAGGTGAACGTGAAAGTAAAAGTAAATAAAAAGGTGAAAGTCTTCACTTTCACCTTTCTATTTAACTTTTTTTAAGGAACAACACACCTTTAAAAAAAAATGGTGTGGAGTGCCCACAGAAATTCATATTAGGGCTTTATTTAGATATGTGGCCTGGATGATCATGAAAGGGAGGGCAGTGAGCGTGGACCCCCCCCACACACACACACACACACACACCTTCCTGAACTATACCAGGTCAATGTTTTTCTAAATTTGGAGGGTACTTTTGAAGGAAGAGCATCCAAGCCAAGTCTCCCTCTCCCTTATCCCCATGCTGAGGGAACAAGAACTTAATCCCTCATCTCTCCCCAAAAAGGGCTGTGAGGATATGTGGGGGGACATATTGCAATCTGGAAGACCTTTCTGTAACAAGGGGGGCCCCCAGATGTCCGACCTTACCAACATAAGGGGTATGTTAGTACCTCTTATTACTCATTCCTCCCCCCTCAAAAAAACCCATAAATACACACTGTGAAAAAATCATTAATACAAATTCCGTTTAAAAATTTAAACCAGGTACCCATGCTCTTTTTTAATAAAAGCTTGCAAATTAGCCTTGAGAAAGGACATAAAAATAGTAAGATTCAGCTCCCACATACTTCAGTACAAAAAAACCCCTAAAAACTAAAGGACTTTGAAGGTACCAATACAATTTGTTGAAAAATTATCAACATTTATTGTATAACAACTTGTTAAAACCATAAAAGACAGTCCTTTGTTAGTTTATAGGATTTTTTTGGTGCAAATTTTTGGTAGGATGTGGTACCGGACAACCTTGTCTAAATATTAGAGGACCTCTTATGAGGCCCTTCTCCCGCAAAAAAAAAAAATATTTTCACATACTTCAGTAGGGTTTGGGGCTATGTTCAGGGTTTGTAGACTTCCCTCTGTGTTTGTCAAACCTCCAGCGAACCATACTTTGTTTTATTCATCTCTAGCACTAAATAACCTGTCTCTTTCTGCTGCCCATTCCTGATGGAACAGAATAAACAAAGATAACACCACTAATCATGGTTGCTCCAAGACAAGAAATATACACTGTTATCCATACCCACCACAACCTGAAGCTGCTATCTTAGCTAGTCCCTGACACCATTTTTTTCTAGCTGCAAAAGTCAACAAACCATCAAACTTCAAGGGGCATGCCCCTAGAGAAAAATCCCTTAATATGCCTAATATCTGTTTTTTGTAGAGATGTAGTCTTTTTGCTAAATTTTTGTTTTTTGTAATATTTTTTCTTCTGTAGGGAACAGTGGGCCTCACCCAGCCTTATCTATGTGTGTCATTTAGTGTTCTCTAAACCTGGATTGTCTCACAGTCACTTGCTTCAGAAGAGTGTGAGATTGAGGTGGCATTCTGTTCTGATTCTTGATGCTTAGTATTACTGCTACTTTATGTCTCCCACTTGAAGCCCATTATCCCAGAAATGACACCTAACTTTCAGGTTTGAACAAACTTGGGTTCAAACCGAATCCAAGTCAGAACCCAAGCTAATCACTGCTTCCTATTCTTCATGCACTAGTGCAATAAATCTGTTCAAGTTTAACTCTAAAATGACTGGCACCCATTACTTCCTCCATCCTCAGAAAAGAAGCACCCCCTGCGATGGATGTGCCTGGAATTTTATTGTGCTACAATAGATTTGCAAATGCTTGTGACAGTTGTTCGTCGACATAGAAAGTCTTGCAATTTGGCGGAGCTGGTGTGCATAATGTATTTCATTACTCAGAGTATCCGGTACTCCCCTCATCTTCCCTCTTATTAGGGATGATCTTGGGTTTGGTTTCGAACCTGGATGTTAGCTGTCATTGTTGGGTCAATGACCTGCAGCAGGAAATTCCCTACCCTGCAGCTGTATGCATAACAGTGGTAGGGATGCTTGTGATGTCATTGACCTAATATGGTCACATGGCCATATTAGCTGAATAGCATTCAGCTAATATGGCCATGTGCCTGGATCAGGTCAGTAACGTCAAAAGCACCATCACTCCTTTATGCACATCATTTCCCACCTGAATCTCATTATTCTAGAAATGACACCTAACTTTCTGGTTCGAATGAACCCTAACTAATCACTGCTTCCTATTCTTCATGCACTAGTGCAATAAATCTGTTCAAGTTTAACTCTAAAATAACTGGCACCCATTACGTCCTCCATCCTCAGAAAAGAAGCAACCCCTGAGATAGATGTGCCTGGGATGTTATCGCGCTACAATAGATTTGCCAATGCTCGAGCCAGTGGTTCGTCGACAAAGAAAGTCTTGCAATTTGGTGGAGTTGGTGAGCATACTGTATTTCATTACATGCTCATATCTAGTGCTTGACTGAATTCTCAGCATCCTGAACAGCTTAAGTGGTTCCAGGGTACACAAATCTATAACATATGCTAGTTGGCAAAATTTCATAAATATTATATCTAATATATAATGACTGAAAAATATTATTCTTGGAAAACCACATAATAAAAGATAACTCAAGTCTGCAGGCAGCTCTTTCTGAAAAGCCATTATGTTTATCTTGAACTATATTTCAAATGCATAGAATGCTCTAGGTGTTGTTCAGACTTCTTTTTGAGTTTCAGAGCAAAGTAAAATTATTACAACAAGGAACACTAAGAAGAATTGAGAGGACCAAGAGGGCAGCAGAATGAGATAGACAGGATGCAGTATAAGAAGAAACAATATGGGTCATAAACAGGGTTAGGTTTCCATCACTGGAAACTAAAGGCACACAGGAAAACATTCCTTTGCTAGAATCATCTCTTTTACACATAACATATTTTTGTTTTGCTGGTCCTAACCTGGCACACTGAACACAGGTGTAAATTAACTTATGTGATGATGTGCTTTTAATAATGATGGGAAAAATGTTTGGTCACTAACAATACAGAAGAATAATGCTGCTTTGCTGCTTCTGCCCTTAGGTGCAGATCTACTGAGCCTACTGTCAAATGTGGCCTTGGTTAGGATGTGAGCAAAGACTGTAGCTAGAACCTCCAGGTCCTTCAAATTAATAGAAAAATGGAGCAGCAAAGGTTTTCCCAGAACACAGATTTGGGTAGCTTAGCAAAGGGCATAATGAAATGAAAAGCAGACTCCCTTGGCTGGTAAGCTTTTTCTCTGGTATGCATTTTAGGGTTCCATTTTTAATTGTAATTGAACTGTATATTATAACAAAGTGTACAGTATATTTGAATTTGGAGATAAGTAGCAAAAGAAGTATAGATTTCATTTTCTAGAGAACTATGCATGAGAATGACATTTTCCTTTAAACTAATCTTAAAAGAAATAGATGATATTATGGTGCTGTTTTATTAAAAGTGGAAGAAGAAAAAACACTATTAAAGAGGACCTGCGGCCCATACTATTATTTGAAAGTGAAAGATAAATCCTGTATTGATGATTTGTGCCACAGCTCCAGTTTTACTATAAATCCTTCATTCCTCCTTTTTATAAATACTACCCTGTGTTGTGATGTTACTATTCTCCCAACTTGACTTTACTTAGTGCTTATAAAAGAATATTGCAAGTCTATAATTCATGAGCTGCTGCTATTATAGTCCTCTAATCATGATAGTTGACAGGAAATATATTTGTATGTTTTCAAAATGAGAATGTAGATATAGTAATGAATATTAAGGCACTTAAAGTTTTACTGTCGGGAATTTAGTTATTGAGTTTGGAATGATCACTTAATAGATACCTGAAGCCGTAAGAAAAGTATTCAAACGGAACTATAAAAAGAACACAAAAGCAAAGGCAGACAAACATTACCAGACATAAAAGCTTTTATATATAGGCATAAAAAGCCCTCCATAAATGGTTTGTAGACCTGAAAACAATTTGTTCTTCTGAAATAAAAAAAGAGAATAATAGATACAATTTTGAGATGCTTTTTCCTGCTTAATTTTTAGTATATGACACAACACTTTTCTCTCCAAGTTGTTGTTATACGCTTTGGCTTTTCTCTTTTTGTGTTTTTGTTGTCAGTTATATCAAAATATGTATTTGAAAAAAAGAACACATTTTCTAAAAGTTTGTTTTACCCAAGGCACCTACAGTCAGTATGAAAAGGATAAAACAGAATTCCTGTTCAAGGCTATGTTAATATTTCTAGCTTATGTGTAGAGTGACACAAAAGCAGATTAAAATTTACCTTCAATATAACCTTTTCTCTTTCACATTGCCAGGATTTTATTTTCTTCCTAACAGTATTGTGAAGTTTTTTTATAATAAAAATGGCTTTAAGTGAGCAAATAATCCATGTTATTCGATAAAACTAAGTGCAGTAATGCATACTAAGCAGTCAGCCAGAAAAATATTTATTGTAGTCAGCACACTAGAGTAAATAGATCTGATCCGGTTGCTGTGGTTTATTCCTTGCTTTTTGGACTGCCTTCTAAAATAAGGCCATAAACATTACTATTTCTAAATTGGTTACCTATGTTTGCTACCTACATTGTATGCATTGCTGCGTGACATGGTTTTGTGGATATATGTGATATTACTGGCATGCCTTTTTATTATCAAAATTCGTGCAATGCATGTTGGAGGGGCAGGGGTAATCTAATGGGACATTCTAGTGACGTAGTGGGGAGAAACTACAGTGGAAGTGCCAGATGCTGAAGACCCAAGTAGCACTTCTAGCTATGCAGGAGTGAAGACTGGATTCACTGGTGGAAGTACTGATAACTATATTACATGTATTTTAAGTTGTTTTTTTTTTTAAAGTGATATTAAAGTCTTGCTTTTTATGTTTAAACATAACAAATGTCTTATACTTACCTGCTCTGTGCAGTGGTTCTGCACAGGGCATCCTAGATCCTCCTCTTTTTGGGTCCCTCACCGGTGCTCTTGGCCCCTTCCTCCTGCCCAGTGCCCCCACAGCAAGCAGCTTCCCATGGGGGCACCTGAGTCGAGCAGCTGCTCTGTGTGTCCATTCAGACACGGAGCTGTGGTTCAGCCTCACCCCCTCTCTCTCCTCATTGGCTCACTGCCCTTTTTTTTCTATAATAAGCTTTATTGGATTTTTCAAAACATAACAATACAATGTATGAGGGGACAGGTGAGTAGTGTCAGGGTCTCTCACAACTCGATAAGATAACATGACATCATAGGAAGACCCTGTTGTACAGGAAGAACAGCATATTGTAACATGTAGAGACAATCAGAGGGGGTGATTTGAGGACAAAGTGAAAGGGAGGGGGAGAGGGGAAGGGGGAGAGGATTTAGTGGCAACCTGCAATGCGGCATGGAGCCAGGAGGAGATAGAAAACTCTTGAAAAGCTAAGGTTATATGTAGGAGGGGGTATAGAAGATTAAGGTTAGGAGTATAGAAAATCACAAATGTATATTAGACTCTAGAGATTGGAGACGTGGATGAAATTGAAGTAAATGGGGAGAAAGAGGTGTCCAGGGAAAGCACCCTCCCCCACCCGCTTTGTGGGGGGGTGGATACCCTAACTAGCCCTTTCCATGGTGATCTAGATCTTCAGGGGGAGAAAATGATCCCCTGAGGTACATATATACCAAGACATCTAAACCATGTAACACAGAGTAACATTGTATAAAGCAATTGACAAGTTTTAGGGTACCAGTTCACACAGAAATAGAGGGGGTACAAAGACATAGAGGGGAGGCAGGTAAAAGGTGGATAATGCAGGGGGAGAGGGGAAAAACAGTATACTTTAGTGTGGCCAGCTTGAAAGTCTGACAGAAGTATATCCAACGCTTGGATAGCCACATTAGGAGGGATATCTTTTACATGAGATCCGAGCTTCCATATGTATGTGTTAGTCAAGTCTGCAAAAGGGGAATACCTTCAAGGTTGGTAGCGAGGTTGTAGTGGCCTCCTGATACCAGGAATGGAGAAGTAGCTGTCATGGTCTTTTGCAGGCACAATTTTTGTAACAAAGAGGGTCCATTTGTTCCAAAAATGGGGCGTTATCAAATAGTGAGAAAATTCCGCATCCAGTTTTTCCTTACACAGTAGGCTCATGAGCTCTTTAACATCCAAAAAAGCAGGGGGAGTAATGGAGGTCGATTTTCTCAGAATGTCACATCTCGCAGACATGAAGTAGGTTGATAACCAAGCTTTGCTGTGGTTGACAGCTGGGCTTTAAAATGGCCTGGCGAGGTTACATCCAGGTAGCCAAAAAGCAGGGGGAAAAATACTTACACGGAAGACAACGAGTGACAGAAGCTGCAAAGCTCTCAATTTGGTCCCAATAGTTGGAAATGGAGGGACAGGACCAAAGTCTGTGTAACAGTGTCAGTCTGGCTTGACCCCATAGAGGGCCTTGGTATTTGTCCTGAGATGACCCAACAGATAAATCAGGGATGTCTGCTCCCTCCAGAATTAATTGGTAACAAAGGCACATTTGGTATTGTAGCCTACTAGAATCCATTCTACAGTGTCTGGGGAGTGTAGTTCTTACACCAAGCAGCCACTGAGGTGGAGTTGAGAGGCTTACTTAGGCAGTTAAGTAAAGCAGTTTGTAAATGGTTAAGATTTTGAATTCTTGGTTTTCCAGGAGGGTCTCCAGGACAGATGAACAAAATTTTTGGAGCCTGTCGGAACACAGACCCACGCCATGGTGGGTGGCCTGATGTACAGTGCCTTGAAAAAGTATTCATAGCTAGCTATGATTAAGCACTGTTTGTAGTGTGAAACGTGTACGCTCTTGTGTTCGCTCTGCTGTGGTATGTATTTTTGATGTTATTTTTTGAATAAAAGGCAAAAACTTTTTTGGAGTGCGGCTGTCCAGAACTTCTTCCGATGTTAGTAGGCGAAGGCCATGAATTCTGAAGACGCAGTCAATCCACTTGTTGGTAATGTTTGTTCCAGATTGGATGAGCAGAATGACCGCATTTATCAGTTTGCCATGTCATTACAAACGCTCCTGAGTCGCACAGCTCACCTGGAATCTCCCACTGTGGCTGCTCCGGTACAACCTGTGTTGCAGGCCATCCCTGCTGCTGCTCCAGTCTCTGTGCAGGCACCCGCCTTGAATATTACTTCTATAAGAGGTATGTCTGTTTCCGCTCTGCTTCCCCAGTGATTTGGGGGCAATCCAGTCCAATGCAGATTGTTTCTCAACCAGATTAAGATATACTTTAAGATGCTGCCCTAAGCATTTCCCTTGGACAGAAGCAAAGTAGGTTTTGTGAGGGTTAAAGAAGGTGACGAGTGGAAAACTGCGTTTAATACCAGAACAGGCCACTATGAGTATCTCGTAATGCCTTTTGGCCTTTGTAACGCCCCGGCCGTTTTTCAGGAATTTATTAATGATGTCCTCCGAGATTTGTTGCAGTTATGTGTGGTAGTTTATCTCGACAATATCCTCCTGGATATCTCCTGGAGAGCCACCACACAGATGTCTGTTGTGTGCTTCAGAAACTAATGCCCCGTACACATGGTCGGAATTTCCAACAGAAAAAGTCCGATGGGAGCTTTTCATCATATATTCGGACCGTGTGTATGCCCCATCGGACTTTTTGCCTCAAAAATTCAGACGAATTTAGATAGAGAACATGTTCTATATTTTTCTGATGGAACAAATTCCTATTGGGAAAACCGCTCGTCTGTACGCTGTTCTGATGTACCAAAAATGACGCATGCTCTGAAGCAAGTATGAGACGTCGTACGTGTTGTCCCGTTGTACGTGTTGTACGTCACCACGTTCTTGATGGTCAGAATTTGGTGTGACCGTGTGTATGTAAGACAGCTTGAGTGGAATTCTGTCGGAAAAACCTTCAGAGTATATTATAATGGCAAAACCTGTCATGTGTACAGGGCATAAGAGGGAACAATCTCTATTGTAAATTGGAGAAGTGTGAATTCCATCGTGAACAGGTTAAATTCCTGGGCTATGTCATTTCCACTGCTGGTTTTTCGAAAGACTCAGAGAAACTTTCAGCAGTCCTACAGTGGGCACGACCCGTGGGTTTTTACGTACTCTGCAGCGTTTTCTTGGCTTTGCCAACTATTATCGGAAGTTTATTCGTAACTTCTCATCTATGGTCAAGCCCTTGACTGACATGAACAGAAAGTACGGTAACCCACAGAGTTGGTCTCTGAAGTCCATTAAGGCCTTTGAGAGTCTCAAGGCTGCCTTTGTTTCTGCTCCTGTGTTGGCACATCCTGATCCTACATTACCTTTTATCCTTGAGGTTGATGCTTCTGAGACTGGAGTTGGAACCCTTCTGTCTCAACGTCCTACCTCTGAGAGCGCTATGCATCCTTGTGGCTACTTTTTCAATTAATTGTCACCTGCGGAGTGCAATTATGAGATTGGTGACAGAGAGCTGTTAGCGATCATTTTAGCCCTGAAAGAATGGAGACATCTCCTTGAAGGTTAAGGTTAAAGGTTAAAAGCCTCTCTCCCAGAAGGGTGCAAAGGGCTCTTTTCTTGTCAATTACATTGTCTCATTCTTACCCTGTACTAAGAATGTAAGGGCTGGCGCTTTGTCACGACAATTTTCCTCCACTTCCAAGATGGTGTCGGTTCCAGCCCCTGTGATTCCTCCTGATCGTATTCTGGCTACGGTTCGCACCAGTCTCACTTCTCCTTTGGGTGACAAAATTCTCACCACTCAGGTCCATGCTCCTCCTGAGAATGCTTGTGACCATTGCTTTGTCCCAAAGAGTCTCCGTACTGCCGTGCTTCAGACTTACCATTCTCCCAAGGCTGCTGGCCACCCTGGGAAGAATAAACTCTTTTGGGCCATTTCCCAACAATTCTGGTGGCCTTGTCTACGTGCTTATGTAACCGACTTCATAGTTGCCTGTTCCATGTGTGCTCAAAGTAAGACTCCATGACACCTTCCAGTGGGCCTCCATACCCATACCCATTGGAGAGAGACCCTGGACCCACCTGTCTATGGATTTCATTGTGGAGTTACCCAACTCCCAGGGCAACATAGTTATCCTCATAGTGGTTGACCGGTTCTCGAAAATGTCCCATTGTATTCCACTTAAGAAGTTGCCCACTTCTAAGGAACTGGTTTCCATTTTTACTCGGGAGATCTTTCGCTTACATGGGCTACCCAAGGTGTTTCAAACAGGGGTAGTCAGTTTGTATCTTGGTTCTGGTTCCTTTTTTGCACAGTTGGGAATTCAGCTTGCTTTCTCCTCTGCATATCACTCGCAGTCTAATGAGGCTGCAGAACGAGCCAGTCAGTTCTTGGAGCAATTCCTACCTTGCTATATTTCTGACCATCATAATAACTGATCAGACCTCTTACCGTGGGTGGAGTTTGCTCACAATAGTGCCTTAAATTCTGCTTCCCAATTGTCCCCGTTTATGGCTAACTTTGGTTTCCAACCTTCCAAGTTGCCTGCCTCGTTTGTTCCGCAGAGAATTCCTGCATTAGAGGAGCATCTCCGTGGTCTTCGTTCCACTTGGGCACAAGTCCAGGAGGCTTTGCAACACGCTAATTATAGGTACAGACTCCATGCTGACCGCAGACGCCTGCCTGCACCTTCCTACCAGGTTGGGGACAGGGTCTGGCTGTCATCTTGCAACCTCCGACTTTATGTTCACTCTGTGAAGTTCGCACCTCGGTTTATTGGGCCTTTCCGTATTATTTGCAGGATTAACCCAGTGGCTTACACATTAGACCTTCCTTCTAATATGCGTATCTCAAATGTATTTTATGTCTGCAACCGCTTCACAACCTCAGTGCCTCGTCCTCACCCTGTACAAGTTGAGAACCATGAGGAGTATGAAGTACAGTCCATTGTTGACTCCCATAGGTTCCGTGGATGCATACAGTATCTGGTGCAATGGAAAGGGTATGGTCTGGAGGAACGCTCTTGGGTCTCATCCTTGGACGTACATGCCCCTGTCCTCCTCCATGATTTCCATAGATGTTTTCCCCTCAAGCCTGGTGGTCCTCCGAGGGGGAGGGGTCATTGAAGAGGGGATACTGTCAGGGCTGGGCTCAGCCCTTCCTTCTCAAAGCTGGCCGCTCAGCTGTCGGCTAATCGCCAGCTCCTTTTTCTCCACAGTGACTCACCTGTTGATGATATCCTGCTCGTCAGTCCTGCCTACTTAAGCCGTCCAGCCCAGATGATCACTGCCTTTGCCTTGGTCACATCTCTAGAGATGCTGTCCGGTGTTCCTGTTAAAGACTTGCTTGACTGACATTCCTTCTGGCTCCAGATTCTGTTTGCTGTTCTACTACGCTCATCTCTGACTCCCTGATGTTTTGGCTTGTCTGACTATCCATTCCAGTTCCTGAACTCTGGCTATGTTTTGACTACATTTACTCTGGTTACCTTTTTATTAATATTATTAAACAAGTGTGATTTAACTGTACTTCTGTCTCAGTCTGATTCATGGTTTCGGACAGATAGTGACTCGATCTAGAAAGCCCTGAGCTGTTGACAAGCTATTGGGTCCTCACCATACAGTTTTGCTCTAAGATTGCATTGACCTCTTTTGCAGCCGAGACAAGGGTACCTTAGGCGTCTTTGAGGGCAGATATGTGTGTGGGGGTATGAGCACCCTTGCATAGCTTGGCAAGCAATTTCCCTGGCTTGTTACCAAATTTGTGGTATTTCAGTTCAAGGTGAGATTGGTGGATGCATTTCTGTGTGTCAGCCCACAGGTCAAATTTATGTTTGGCTTGCCGCCACAGTTTTCGGTGGGCGAGAGAATTGTCATGCATCAACTGTGATTGAGCAGAGCGTAAGCGATCGTTTTTTAGGATGTTCTTTTTCTACAGAGCCGTGAATGTCATAATCCTACCGCGCAGCAAAGCTTTACCCGCCTGTAGCTTCATATTCTGCCCAGGTCTCTTGGAGTACCCTGCGGAGATCCTGGTTATGAGTGAGGTAAGAGGGAAAGTGCCATGTCCTCACAGCAGTAACTGGGTCAAACTTATGTATGTAGACAGTCTGAGATCGCAATCTCATGTATGTGTGATTTGGATGTGTGCGGAAGGAGTGCGGTGTTACACAGTAAATAGTTAATTCTGGACAGAGTGTGTTGTAGTGGAGAATAAAAGGTGTAATCCCTGCCTTCTGGGTGAGCTAGTCTCCAGATATTAATAAGCTGGAGACTTTGCACAAAGGTTGAAAGAAGGGAACCCGGGGAATGGGAAGGAGGGGGATATGTGTTTACACGTGACTTGTCTTCCATAACATTCATGATTACATTAAAATCCCCCCCCCACCATGAGAGGGACAATTAGGTAGGAGGACAGATGTGAGGATGCTGTTTGAAAGAAGGATTTGGTGGGAGAGTTGGGGGCATATACGTTGGTGATGGCTAAATTCCTGTTGGAAATGCATAAATGTAAGGTTAGGAGGCAACATTCGTCATCCTGATTAACTGAGACTATCTTGCAGGTAAGATTTTTGTTGATGAGGATCAGTACGCCTGCCTTGCCTTTTACCAATGCAGAGCCATACACTTGACCCACCCAAAGTTTACGCATATGAAGGAAATCCTCTGAAGGGAGATGGTCTCCTGGAGAAGGGCAATGTCTGTTTTAGGTCACTTGAGGTGACGAAGAACAGCCATCCTTTTATGTGGGGAACGTAGTCCTTTGACATTCCATGAAGTGATCCTCATGGTGTAGGTGCGATATAGAAAAGGATTACACAATGTCCAAAAAACAAATATATACCTCGATATGGGATTTTTAAGGCAATGTAATAACAGGAGATTTATATATTAAAAAGGGGTATTTTATTATTCCAAAAAAGTGTTTGAACATACAAAAAAAGTATTTGACATATTTATACAATTAAAAGATCTTCAGATAACATGAAAAGAAGCAAAAAGCAGGGAGCTATGGCTCCTATATTGTGATACATCCTGCTACTGGATACAATCACCACCTAGATTGATGCAATGGCGTCAAGTAGCGAAATTCCAACGTGTTTCAACTTTATAATATCAAAACAAAGTCTTTCTCAGGGAAGGATTGCATCACGTTCTAAAGTTTCAAAAATGACATTGTTACAAATCATGTATATACATATCGCATATATCTTGTTACATTTAAACCAATTAAAACAAACACAACTTACATTTTACATGTAGCTGCAAGAAAGACGCATTCCCAGTACTGACAGGGGCTCTCGTTACCAGTTGCCTATGCTGCTTGCTATCCTCTATAGAACGGCCAGGTGTATTTGAAAAAAACAATATTAGGCAGCTTTAGAAAGAATAATGAAATAAAAATAGAAAAAAGAAATAAATATAGTGATGAATTTTCGGGGAAATGTCTCCCCCCAAAAAAACCATAATAGTTGGATTTTAAAATGAAGTTACCTTCTATTGTTTGTAGAATATGTAAGATCAAGTTTCAAAGTGCCAATAACAGAGAGCCCTATCCTGGAGTACCTCTCGGTTGAAAGCCAAGTAGAAGAATGCTGCCATAAGCCATCCCTGGCGTCCTAATAAAGGGATTATGGGCGTGGTCTAGGTGTTGGGCATCTCATCACTGTCAGTGATGCACTCTTGCCCATTGGTAGTGCTGTGTAGAAGGCTCGGTTTCGGCCATGCATTATCCTGCCCATATTGAATTTCCTATGTGAAGGGCTTAGGGGGAGGTCCTGTAGCCCGTTGTTATGGACGCCGTGCCATCCCCCGACTGTGGCGCCACCCCTCTCCTTCCCACATCCAATAGGATGTGGGCGCGGTCAGCCAAGGAGAGGGAAAGGGAAGCGGACCAGCTTACCATCAGACTCATGAACAGAGGCTATACAAAAACATGTCTTAAAAAGGCGTTCAATCGGGTCAAACCGACCAATAGAAGAGATTTGATCTTCTCAAAAAAATCCATTACAAAAAAATCCATCGCAGAGGATACCTCTACGAGGATTATTGTAAGATTCTCCAATGAACATCCCAGAATTAATAAAATAATCTCGAAGTATTGGTCCATTCTCACCGATGACCCCAATTTGAAAGGATTGATTGGCCCCAAACCTCAAATTACTTATAGGAAATCAGGCTCAATAGGGAACCTATTAACTCAGAGTGAATACAAGGGCAGGACTAGAAAAGATCCCTGTAGAACATGGGGTACATACCCATGTGGATCTTGTGCTCAATGCAAAGTCATTGGCAGGAGGACCACGCTGGCGCTGCCCAATGGGGAGAGCTTCTCCCTGCGTCATTTTGCCAACTGTAAGACGCAGGGTGTGGTTTACCTCATGCAGTGCCAGTGTGGTGCCTTCTACGTAGGCAAAACAAGACAGGAATTGGGGAAGCGAGTCGATAAGCATATGCAGAGCATGCGCATTGGGAACTTATACTTGCCCCTGGGTAGACACGTTGCCAGACAGCATAATTATCGGCTACCTTCTGTGAACTTTACAGTTATAGATAGGATCCACTTGCCAATCGGGGGGGGTGACTGGAACAAGGTTCTTCTCCAGCGAGAAATGCGCTGGATAAGATACCTTAGGGCCACTGCCCCCCCAGGCCTAAATGAGACTGAAAGCTTTAGACCCTTCTTGGAGGGTTTTAGCTCCGGGAAAACTGATTAATGTGGATCCAAACATAATGCACCTTTTATTCTGGTCTTGCCCTTTTGGCTTCACTTACTAGGCAGTACACCTTTGGGTATCCCCCTATACATATCAACAGTAGGTCATTGAGTTAATATGGTGCCTGATAGTCCCTAATGGTCATTAATGGGATAGTCCCAGTCAATAGTCATGTATTCTAAATAACTAAGGTTTTGATTTTACACTCTATCTAGTCAAAACTGTATAGGAGAGTTTTCTAACCAATTTAATTTAATCTAATTTAATTCGACATACTCCATGTAATCCACCGTAGTCAGATATATACAAGAACATTTTTTATATGATTTTTGTGTTTATTGCTGTTAGTCTGTATGCATTTTGGATATAACAACTTTGTACATCCGCTTCCCAGTCCTGGGACTATGGGTTCTGATGAACCATTGCTCTTCCTGTTTTTCTATCTCTACCCAGCACAGGGGGGGCAATGGTTTTCACCATTGCCCTTATACCACAGGACACCGACTATCTGGGGGTGCCAGGGGGTCCTCTCACTGTGTCGGTGGTTATTAGTCCTAATTAGGTCCTTGTCCCCCTGACCTCCTTGATTGGGGTAGAGTGACAAATATACCGCTGTAAAGGGTTTTTGGCAAGTTACAGGCAGCACTAGCTGCATGCATTAATATTTTCTCCTATCAGTAAAAAGGTAACCCATCACCCCCCAGGTCCCACAATGTCCCATAAGATTAGTATTCAAACACAAAAGATTTTTTTCTGCCTTTTTTGTGTTTTAAACAAAAAAGAATATTTTTTTGTCTCCTGTCATTTTTTTGTCTCCTGTCATTTACTTTTTTTCGCTCTGAAGACTACTTTGTATGTCATTTTTTCCATTGTTTGACCTACTGTTGGGGGATTGCTGGATGCATATGGTGCTGCTTAGGCCACACAGCGCCTCCCCTTGCCTCTGACAAACATTGGAATCATATGTGGCTCCGTGCGCAGTACGCGTCCTGGATAGACATCTCAAGCGCGTTGTCTAGTGTTACACGATGCCTTCTCTTTCTACCCTAGAAGGCGTCGAAGTCATGTGACTTCGACGCGGCACACGTCACGGGCGGACTTCTGAAGTGAGCGGCGTTGCCTGGGCAATGTGACGCCTCTCCCTTCCCTCTCCTTGGCTGACTGCGCCCACATCCTATTGGATGTGCGAAGGAGAGGGGTGGCGCCACAGTCGGGGGATGGCACGGTGTCCATAACAACGGGCTACAGGACCTCCCCCTAAGCCCTTTACATAGGAAATTCAATATGGGCGGGATAATGCGTGGCCAAAACCCCGCCTTCTACACAGCACTACCAATGGGCAAGAGAGCATCACTGACAGTGATGAGACGCCCGACACCTAGACCATGCCCATAATCCCTTTATTAGGACACCAGGGACGGCTTATGGCAGCATTCTTCTACTTGGCTTTCAACCAAGAGGTACTCCAGGATAGGGCTCTCCGTTATTGGCACTTTGAAATTTGATCTTACATATTCTACAAACAATAGAAGGTAACTTCATTTTAAAATCCAACTATTATGTTTTTTTTTGGGGGAGACATTTCCCCGAAAATTCATCACTATATTTATTTCTTTTTTCTATTTTTATTTCATTATTCTTTCTAAAGCTGCCTAATATTGTTTTTTTCAAATACACCTGGCCGTTCTGTAGAGGATAGCAAGCAGCATAGGCAACTGGTAACGAGAGCCCCTGTCAGTACTGGGAATGCATCTTTCTTGCAGCTACATGTAAAATGTAAGTTGTTTGTTTTAATTGGTTTAAATGTAACAAGATATATGCAATATGTATATACATGATTTGTAATAATGTCATTTTTGAAACTTTAGAACGTGATGCAATCCTTCCCTGAGAAAGACTTTGTTTTGATATTATAAAGTTGAAACGCGTTGGAATTTCGCTACTTGACGCCATTGCATCAATCTAGGTGGTGATTGTATCCAGTAGCAGGATGTATCACAATATAGGAGCCATAGCTCCCTGCTTTTTGCTTCTTTTCATGTTATCTGAAGATCTTTTAATTGTATAAATATGTCAAATACTTTTTTTGTATGTTCAAACACTTTTTTGGAATAATAAAATACCCCTTTTTAATATATAAATCTTCTGCTATTACATTGCCTTAAAAATCCCATATCGAGGTATATATTTGTTTTTTGAATTCTCTGGGGATGATGGCAATGACACACCCAACCATCTGAGCCATATATTTGTATAGGATTACACAATGTGTGTGTGTGTGTAACGATGTCTAGGAGTGGGAGGCTAGCTTTTGGTAGGGAACACTAGATTTTTTGCGAGGGTATAGTCATGTGCATGACGAAAACATTTGTTTTGTTTCATTTAGATTCGTTAATCTGGTTATTTAGTTTAGTTAAATTCGGTTGATTCATTCAGTTCGTATTTGGGATTCATATTTGGAATTCATTATGTCTTTTTCGAATTTTCTTCAAAACTGTTGAATCGATACATTTTGTATCAGTTGAATCGAAAACTTTATATTTTTTTTTTATTTGAATGTGGCAAAATGAACATACAAAAGAAAAATCTTCATCAAATGATTACAATGACTCTTCAAATTACCTTTGGCTTCACAAAAATAGCATTATTTGAATTGGTACTCTAATAACACACACAGTGTTTGATTTCAGAAATGTGGCGGGGGGGAGGGCGGGTAATAGGATGGGACAATCTATAACAAGGGTAAAGGATGAGGGGAAAAGATGGGAAGGGGGTTAGAGGAGAAGAAAAATAAGCCTCTCCGAGGCAGAAAAACACAAAAGTAAGGGAAGTCAATTTAACTCACAACAGTAGAAGTCTGGACTTCACTTTCTTCCACACGTAGATTTCCATGGTAATAAAACAGAAAACAATGACTCTTGGAACTTAGAGAGGGTCACTGTGAAGAAGCAATGTCCATGTTAGAGGGGTTTAGGCAGCCTGGGGTCATCAGAGTAGCAAAGCCTCTTCAGTGGGTCTTTGCGCTGGCTACACTGAACCCTGGGGCCAGTGGGTGGGGGGTGGCTTTAATTGGAAATATCTCCTGTGGAATATGTAAATAGGTTTGGATGCAAAAAGCTGCTTCCTCAGGGTGTGAGAAGGATTTTGTCTCTCTGATTGATCAGTGAGTCATAGGATAGGAGGATAGGCCAGTGAAATTTGATGCCCTTTAGGCAGAGAGCTGATCAAATTGGCTGGAAAGCCTTCTGTTTGCGGGACACCTCTTGTGAATAGTCAGCAAATAGCATTAGCTTGTGGGCATCAAGTTGAAAGATACAAGCATTCTGGAAGGATTTTAGTATGGCTACTTGCCTGAATAATTTAAATAGCGTACAATGATGGGGTGTGGGAAGCACTGTTCAGTAGAAGGAGCCCCCATAAAATGAGCTAATTCTACTTTGCACAGAGACGGGATCCCCAGGCCTTAGGAATGCGGGTGGTGCACAAGTCCACTAGAGTGCTGGAATCGTAAGTTTCAGGGAGGCCAATGATCAGAAGGTTGTTCCTGCGGGAATGATTCTCTAAGTCTAGTTTGTCTAGTATATACCGTGTGGTCTGGGAAGCTTGGTGTGCTGCTGCCTGAGAAATTTGGAGATCATCCTCCAGTTCTGATATGTGGTGCTCGGCCTCTAATAACCTGCTTGCATGGTCTCTCAGCCCCTTGCGCAACTGGTCAATGCCTGCTGTAACTGCTCTATCCACAGCTGCGGTGATGGTGGGTGATAGCAGGGAAGCCACTGCCTGGGCTATCTTACCGTATTCGGTCTCTGAAATCATGGGAGTCAGGGTGGCATGTTGAACTGGGATGCCTGCTGTAACCGAGATCGCGCCATCGGCCATCTTGAGCGGTTGTGACTCTGTTGACGGCGGGTCAGGAAGAGTGCCTGGAACTGGACTTGGGCCGCCGTGGATGAGGTAGCGGTCCAGCCCCACTGTTCCCGGGGTGCGAGGGAGGCAGGTGAGGGACTAATCCACTGCAACCTTGTGTGGGTTGCGTAGACTCTTTGAGGTTAATTTACTAAAACTGGAGAGCGTAGAATCTGGTGCAGCTATACATAGTAGCCAATAAACTTCAAAATTCAGCTTGTTTAATTACACTTTGACACAAAAACCCTGGAAGCTGACTGGTTTTTATACAGAGCTGCACAAGATTTTGCACTCCTCAGTTTCAGTAAATCAATCCCTTTGTAACAACGTCTTGCAGACAGGTGCACACTCCAGCATCAGTTGCATATTACAATTTTGTTGTATTCACTACCACAGAAGTTGCCAGTTCAATGTGCGTTGGTGTGGCTGCTTGTAGTCCAACTCAAAAGTCTGCAGGAATGAATGAAAATGGGGCAGCTAAACTGGGTAAGAGTTTTTTACCCTAGGATGGGAAGTTTATGTAGATACAACTCGCAAGTATAATTTCATTGAAAACAGAATATAAAGGATTACACTTTTTAACATTACAGGAACATACACAGCATATTTTATGTATACAGTATGTATATATAGCATCAAATGATATAGCTGTAAAGGACACTGCCACTAGCTTTCTTCTTTTTAAGGGCCTTTTCTTGCTCAGTTAGATTTTTTTTTTAAAGTTCAAAAACAAAACATGAGTTTCCCTCACAGGGGTATTGTTGGGACCAAGTTCTAACTTGTTAATTGCTGCAGTTCCAGTGTCCACTAGCAGGTGTCTCCCAGAAGCCAGCAGGCTTCAGTGATAAACTCTTACTAACACACCTTGCTTCACTGTTTTGATTGCCATCCTTGCTGCCAGATCCTTATTCCTGTGTATCCTGCTCCTGATCAATCTTGCATCCTGGACCCCGCTGCTTACTCCTGCTCCTGGTTCTTGTATCCCGTTTTGATTCCCGTCTTCCTTGCATCCCTGGTGTTTCCTGTTACCCTTGTCCCTTATGTGTATATATTTTTTATATATAAGTAGTTATTAGGTCTCTGTTTTTTAGATATTTTGTCACTGGGGTTTGTTCATGTTTACTGTTTGCTGGTTTGTGATTGTCTTTGTCTAACTTTAAAGATATATACATTGTTCGGTCACAGTTTTTTGTGTGTAGCTACATGTATCTGGTCTCTCAGCTGCTGAATCCTGACAGGTACTCAGCTTTGCTTTTTCATCCAAACAAAATGACATTGAGCCTCCTGGCTTACACATACAGCCCTGTGGTTCTGGCCTTACTCCTCAGGCTCTTGTTTGTTTCCTAGAGACTATCTTCTCACAGACACACACGTTGTCCATACAGCTAGCAGCCCCTTGCTGCTCTGGCTCCCACCTCTCCCCTAAGTGGATCCCTCCTGACTCCTGGGCGAAGACCTCCTGTCTGCCGGGTGGAGCCCAAATCCATGGTCAAGTCTTTAAAAAAAGCCCAGTACACCAATTAGTGTGCTGGTGGATCTGAAAACCTGGTCGCAGGATTGGAGATTTCATCCCACCTGGATCTCTAAAAAATCTCCAGATTCCAGGTTCCAAAATAGACTTTACAAATCAACGAGGAGCCCCTCAACCTGATTGGGTGAGAATCTTGGGTTATAACCTCTTTACAAACCCTGGCAAGGCCCTGCCACAATATATATATATATATATACAGTATATTTTGACAAGTTTGAGTGTTTTGTAGCTCAATGCAGTGTGCAGCATATGGTCTGAGCACTGACAGGCTGACTCCCCAACTCTTCAACCTCTGCAGCAATGCTGGCAGCACTCATATGTCTATTTCCCAAAGACAACCTCCGGATATGACGCCGAGCATGTGCACTCAGTTTCTTTGGTCGACCATGGTGAAGCCTGTTCTAAGTGCAACCTGTCCTGTTAAACTGCTGTATGGTCTTGGCCACCATGCTGCAGCTCAGTTTCAGAGTCTTGGCAATCTTCTTATAGTCTAGGTCAGTGATGGCAAACCTATGGCACGCGTGCCACAGCTGGCATGTAGAGCCATCTCTGCGGGCATGCGAGTGGGTCCAGATTCACGGTGGGGAGAGAACACGGCAGCAAGCAGCGGCAAGGTTCAGGAAATTATCTGCATGAGTGAGTGGGCGGCTCAGCGGCCTCCATGCAGAAGGCTACAGACCTGAGAGCACAGGAGGGATAGAAGCAAGCAGCGGCAAGGTGCAAGAAACTGTCTGCACAAGTGAGTGGGCGGCCCTGCATCCTCCGCGTGGTAGGCTACAGGCCTGACAGCTCGGGAGGGAGAAAAGAACTTCACCACTTAATTTTATGGCTGAAGAGGGACCTGGACTCCTCATACCTCCAACAGTGAGGCCCGGAGAACAGACTGACTGTGGGCACAGAAGACGAGGACAGGCGGAGAGGCGCAGGCTGTGAGGGAGCCGCTGGATGGAACAGAGCAGAGGGCTCTCCGGGATCAAGGATTGAGACAGGTACTGGGCACAATTATACACTGAATACCTGCATACAAAGACTGGGGCAGGGAGGCAGAGAAGGGATTGCAGCTAGGGACAGAGCTGGAGGTCTCCCTTTCTCTCAGCTCCCCTCTTTTTCAGTCCCTCCCCTGT